>NC_081410.1:415771510-416071510 GCF_030272615.1 Cryptomeria japonica
TTATTGCTTGTTAATTATCCCCTGTAGCCTAGCCTTTTCTATTTCCCATTGTCTATAAAATGTGAGTGCAACAAATAAGCTAGTGAGACATGAAGGGAGCCTATGAGCAGTTACCTGAGGGCTCAAGATCTTATCCCCTGGTGGAAGAGAAAATTTATTAGCGGAGAATGGTATTTTCATAAAATATAGAAATGTTTATTATGAGTGTATGCAAAAGGAATTTGAAGACACTGGGCCAAGAAGGCCCCCTGCAGAGGGTGCAGGAACTGTGGTCTATGCTTTGTTGTCAAATTGTTGCAGGAAGTCCTCTTTTGTTGCAGGCTTATGATCAAGATGTAGTTGATGACCATTGACCAAAAGTTTGAATCTAACTGGGTCTATTATTGCCAACCGAACTACTCCATTTTGAAAAACTTCAACAATCTCACATGGGCCCAACTAATGTGTCTGCAGCTTCCCCATTGTATCCTTATATCTGGAATCATATAACAATGCCCAATCTCCAGATTTAAACTTTCTCTCCTTAATATATTTATCATGCCATTTAGCACGTTGATGTTGAATAATATTTGTATGTTGGACAACCATCTTTCTCAGTTCATCTAGGGCATTCAATTGCATGATGCGGTCTTTTTATGCTTCGGACAAAGTCATATTCAATTGCAGAGTTGTCCTAAGAGTTTTATGCTCAAACTCAATGGGCATCACATGGTTGTTTTTCCATAAACCATTTCAAAAGGTGTAAAACCATTTGTTGTCTTTCATGTTGTTCTGTATGCCCAAATGGCTTCAAGAAGTCTATTTGACCAATCTTTCTTATGAAGAGCTACTGTCTTGGTAAGAATATCTTCTAAATCCTTGTTTGTAACCTCTACCTGACCATTTGTCTGAGGATGGTATGGAGTAGACTTCCTGTGTCTGATATTATTTTCATTAACCAATGCTGCAATTAATGTGGAAGTAAATTGTGGTCCTTGATCTGAAACAATCTCTCTTGGGACTCCATATCTTGTAAATAGTTCCTCATAGAGAAATTCAGCTACTTTATTATCTCTTGCACGTGCCATTGCTCTTGCTTCCACCCATTTTGTAACATAATCAGTGCATACTAGAAAATAGGATTTCCCATTGGAAGGAGGATCAATTGGTCCTATAAAATCCAATCCCCATTTGTCAAATGGTGCAACCAATATTTGGGGATACAATGACATTTCATCAGATCTGGTGGGTCTACCCATTCATTGACATCTATCACATTTTCTAGTATATTGAGTTGCATCTTTATGCAAAGCTGTCTAATAATACCCCATGTTAAGGATTTTAAGTGTTGTTCTTTTAGCAGCAAAATTTCCTCCACATGGCTTATCATGACATGCATAAAGAATATCATATGTTTCATCCTCTCTGACACACATTCTTAAGACTTGGTCAGGTCTAGTGTAAAATAAACAATCAACAATCCAAGAGAAATTAAATATTTTCTCAACTAGCAACCTTTTTTCTTTAGGAGAAAAATGAGAAGACGTCTTAGTAGCAGCTAAATAATTTGCAATATTAGCATACTAGGGAGTGTGAGCGTTTATCAAGAACAAATGTTCATATGGGAAAGCATCATCTATAGCTTCAGAAATATCCTGCAATTGAAGCCTAGAAAGATAATCTACAACTACATTAGCTTTACCTAGTTTATCAACAACTGTAATATCAAATTCATGCATCAATAGTAACCATCAAGACAATCTTCCTGTGATTGAAGGTTTGTTCATGAGATATCTAATTGTTGTATGATCAGTATGCATATATATTTGATATCCTATGATATAATGCATGAATTTGTTAAGTGCATATATTACTGCCAACATCTCCTTTTCTGTGATAGAACAATTAAGCTCAGGTCCCTGCATGTTTTTACTGATGAAATAAATTGCACTCTCTAAATTGTCCATCTTCTATTCCAAAACTACTCCTATAGCATAATCTGATGCATATGTATGAATATGAAAAGGAAATGACCAGTTCAGACCCTTGAGCATTGGTGTTTGAGTCAATGCATGTTTGAGCTTCAAGAAAGATTCATAGCATGCAGGAGTCCAATCAAACTCCATTACTTTAGTCAAAAGACAATATAAAGGTCTTGTAATTTTCCTAAAATCCTTAATAAATCTTTGATAATATCCAGCATGACCAAGGAAACTTCGGACATCCTTTTTCTTTGTGGGAATAAGAAGGAATGACTTCAATTTTGGCTGGGTCAACCTGTATTCCAATTATAGAAATATGATGACCAAGAACTATGCCTTCCTGCATCATCATAAAGCATTTGTATTGTTCGAGGATAAATTATAATCTTCACACCTTTGTAAAAATTTCTTTTAATTATCCAATGCCTCTTCAAATTCTAAACCATAAGTAGTAAAATCGTCCATATAGATCTCCATGTTATCCTGGGAAATATCTAAAAATATGCTTATGACTACTCTTTGAAAAGTAGTTGGAGCATTACACAACCCAAAGGGAAGAACAAACATACGTTCCCCGAGGGCAAGTAAATGTAGTCTTTTCCTGATCCTCGAGAGCAATTTGAATCTGGTTGTAGCCACTGAATCCATCCAAGAATGAAAAGTATCATTTCCCTGCCAAGGAATCTAATACTTGATCCATAAATGGTAATGAAAAATGATCCTTCCTAGTTGTTGAGTTCAAAGCTCTATAATCTACACATACCCGTCATTTACCTCATTTCTTTGGAACTATGAGTAGAGGCGACACCCACTGACTATCTGATATAGGATAGATAAATCCAACATTTAATAATTTATGTAGTTCCTCTTTAATGATCTCCCTTAATGCAGGATTTATTCTTCTTTGTGGTTGTTTGAGTGGTCTACAATCTTCTTTGATATAAATGCGATGTGTATAAATCGTAGGATCTATTCCTTTCATGTCTTTGTAATCCCACACAAAAGCGTGCTGATGACATTTGAGCAATTCAACCAGTGTTAGCTTTTGATTTTTTGTGAGTTGATTATTGATATTCAAATATTTACTTGGATCAACTTCCACCTTGACAGTAAGATCGACCTGGGCTACTTTAGAAAGATAAGAAGTGTAGACTTCCTGCGACAACAAGGTATGCAATATGTCAGTGGCTGCAGGAAAATCTGATGATGTAATACTTGATGTTAACTCCTGCAATTCCTACTCCAGATTATACTAATTTTCTAGAATATTAGAAAGGACAGAATCGTCATCCTGAAGTCATATAAATGATTCTCTATTAATCATCATAAGATGACTGATAGATTTGACTTCCCCTTCTAATTCCTCTCCCACGTCAAGCCAAACAACTTGTTCATGTTCAAGTTGGGGCTGAGAAGGTGAATACAAAGCTAGAGTTTTAGTAGTATTTCCATCAGAAATAGTCATGTCCCCTGATTGACATCCAATATATGCATCAGTTGTGGCAAGCCAAGGTCTCCCTAAGATGACCGAATATCCCCCCAATGTATCTTTAGGAGACAAGATCATAAAATCTATCAGATATTCCTGAGAATCTAGAGTAATGGCAACATCTTCAATCATACCATCAGGCCCGAACCGTGGAACTGTCAGCAAGCTATAGGACCATAGGAGTAGGGCTGAGACTAGTTATGTTAAGTTTTTGTATAATGTCCTTTGTCATTACATTGATGGCTGCAACCAAATCTATTAATGCATTCTTTATCTGAGTGCCATTGACGACTATTTTCACAATAGGACTACCTGGGTTAGAATATTTAGGTATTGAAACTTTTCCCAACATAATATCAGCCAATTGACCCATTATATGCACTATTTGCATATCCTTTTTCTTCCTGCCAGGTTTCCTTAAACATGCCTCTTTAATTGCCTTACCATAAATAGGGACATCCTTAATAGCCTGAAATAATGAAATCTTAACACATATGTGTTTTAGCTGATCAATGATATCAAAATTTATATCCTCTTGCTGATGAATCTCTTCAACTTGCAAGCTTTGAGTAAATGGGGGTGTTTGATGATTCTGAGGAATTTGGGTTGCTGGACTACATATTTCCTTTTCCTTTCGTACTTCAATTATAACTGGAGGGGACGGGTTAGGCAAAGTTGTCCCAGATCTAAGGTGAATAACACTTATAGAAAGAGAATATGTTGGGTATTGATTAGGATCAATTGAATAAACTTATTGTTTCTATTGAGGCTTGCTAATAGGATTTGGCATGGGTTGAGTGGGCAATTGTGTGGGTTTAGGTGGAACTGCATTAGTAGCAGGAGGCGACATTATACCAGGTTGTTGAGACTGATGAGGCTGTTGCAAAGGTTGTCGATAACAAGAAGACTGATTTGACAATTGCTGACTTCCTCTCCATTGAGGAGTAGGTTGCCAATTCCCTTGGAATGATTGCCATGGTCCCTAAGATTGAGACCAATTTCCTTGTGGTTGTTGCCACTATGAAGTTTGGCTGGAAACAAATTTCCCTTGGCCTTGAGGGTTATACCAATTTTGATAATTTCCAAAATTTGGAGCATATGGAGGTTTCCATTGATTATTTTGTGCATAGAAATTTCCATTATAACTGGAAAAAGAAAGTGGATCAAGAGGCATACCTTGTCTTGGAAAATTTGGCCTTCTTTGAGCAACATAAAAGATTTGTTCATCGTCTCGTTGTACTGTCTTGAAATCGGGAACTTCAAGATTTGCAACCATCTTACATCTATAGTCTCTTTTCTTTTGTCTACAATATGGACAGAATTTTGCAAGCATTGCATCAAATTCCTCATTCTTCTTCTTATATTGAAGTGTGTCTAACTGAGTAGCCATATTGTTTATGATGTCCTCTTTAAAATCCTTCAAAAGGTGACTGGGCTCCATTCATGAAACTCCATTACTGGATGTTGATGAAGACATTCCCGGTTTGAAATGCCTATTCTTCTTAGAAGAGGATCTGGAATACTTCTAACAAATTTGGCCAATGTCATTCCATGTTGATTGAGTTATATCACCACCTCCCATAAGGTCTAAAGTATCCATCCATTCATCACTGATCCCTCTCAGAAATATCAACTTAAGAGAATCTTCATTTAAAGTACTATGCTTGGATTTCTTGACACTGAATAGAAATATCTCCAGATAATCTTCTAGACTCTCATCCTCCCTTTATGTCATTCTAAAGATATCATCCCCATGGCGGCCAGTCCCCCGACAATAATCTTTATATTTCACAAGAAGAGATTGTTTCATCTCATCCCATGTATTGATTGTACTACTCCCTAGACTCATAAACCATCTCAAAGATGATTCTTTTAAAGTGGAAGGGAATATTTTAAGTCTATGGGCATTTGTAGTATAATCATAACTCCTATAGAGGACATCAAATTTAAACAAGAAAGTATCAGGGTCCTCTATTACCAATCTATAAAATTTAGGCAGAGAAGAAGCTAGAATGTTCTTGAGGTTGGCATTATCATGCAAATCGGAAATGGGGAACTCAAATGTTGGGTTCACAGGTGGAGGTGGGTTATTCCCACCGGGGGGTGGATTTCCTTGCATTTCTCTTTGAGGAGCAGTTACTGGACAAGGGTCCTCTTCAAGTGGTCCAAAGAGGAAATGAAGGTTGTTCTCAGAAAGTTCAAATGTAAGAGGGTTCGAATTATTTGGGGCTTGATAAAGTGCAACAAAAGGGTTTACATTTGGTGCTTCATATGGATTGAGTCTTTTATGATTAGGATAATTAGGAAGGAATCTACTTTGAGAATCTCTTCTTTGTCTATGCATGTAGATTCATGAGAATTACTTTAAAAAAACTAAGCTATCAAAACTAACTATACTGAAAACTTAAAAATTCATAACTATGATAGGTTCTTAGTTTGACACCATCCCCGACAATGACGCCAAAAATGTTTGCCTAGCCAATAAGAAGAATAACTAGACTTAAAGTCTTAACTCAAATATTGGTCATCCATTCTGAGTAGCTACCATTTCCATGACTGAGGTTCATTTACTTGTCAACCCAAGGACATATAACTTGAAATGGGTCTGCATTGTATATACACTAAGTTCTGGTAAAAGTTATTCTACACTATTGCAACAACTAAGTCTATCTAAAATAAACAAGTGAAAATATGACAACTGAATGGATACAAGAAATCTTAACATTAACATAATATTCTAACTATAAGAATTACATTGTCTGCTTTGGCTGCAAGAACAGTCACAGGATTTGGTTCCAAAGGTTGCAGGAATAGTCAGTTGCTAGAACATCTACTGCAGCAAAAAGGAAACTTAATCTAACAATCACATAAGAATACTCACCAAGTGGACCCCCTTGGATGAGTGTATCCAGACTTCAAAATGATTCTATATACTCATAATAACATAACTTTTATTTATTATTTCCAAAAGTCGATACAATGCATAAAATAAGAGAAATGCTTCTAATTCTGAAAAACGCTATCTAACCTCTGTGAAGAGGTGCAAGTCTTTATTTATAAGAAATTTATTAAAAACTTTCAACTACTTAGATCATGCCCATGAAATTAGGTGAAAACATTTATTACAGCAAGGAGAAGAAGTCAATCCACAGAGAACATGGGACTTTACTAAACCGCAACCAAGAATATAGCATGGTGGTTTTTACTAGATTGATGCTTGCTAGAGACAACCATAAATGAGTCTAGTATTGCCTTACTATTCCTTTGTCGAATCACTCAAACACCATCTTCTCCACTATTTTAAATGCTCAACTGGCTCGAAATGTCTCCAATGGTTTGCATGGCGTGATTCTCCATCTGGCTCAACACAATCGCTTCTGCAGCAACTTATTTACTCCTGCATTAAAGGTTAGAACATACAAACATATATATCCATTTGCATTAATCACAACATTTATACATCCACACATGATATTACCATAATAATCTGCATAGCTATAGGAACATTAAGTCAAAACAATACAGGGTTCAAAGGGTTTGGCTATCATTCAAAATGCACATAATCAAAACTTTGATGCATCACATGACTAACATTGTCCCAATATGCAACCTTAAAACATAGAAAAAAATTATCAGACATAGAAATAAAAGAGCTATTATTTTAGCTCATCAATTACTACGGGAACAGATACCGTAGGGATAAAAGATGGATTCTGAGAAGAAGTCGTTGCAGATGGATGAATGCTTACCAAGGGTGGTAGAGGAAAAATGAGATTTGAAGTTGTTTGACTCCTGCTAATAGGTCTATGGCTCATAAAATTGCTTAGGCTTGTTCAAAATTAGGTCTCACTGGGCGTGCTAGAAAAATAACTGTTGACTACTAATTTTACATTAAACTCTAATAGCCTTATGGGAAATTTAGTGATGAGGGACCTTTTGCGTGAGATTCATTGAATAACCTCCCGGTTTGATAAGTCGGCTCTTCATACAATTGGGGGAGAAAGGGGGAAGAGGAAAACTTAAAAAGCTACACTACTTAGGAGATACGCCAAAATATTTTTAGGATACTAGCCGCACATAAAACCCAGATACATGTAGTTTTAAAGCCCATTCAACAATCTACATGCTCAACACCATTAGAGAAGATAATTAAACTTAACTCATTCAACATAATATGACTTTCACCATTCATCCAATAGATAACAAGTCTTAAAACATAGTTTAACCTGTAGAATCTCACAGTATATGTCATAGAAGTTACTGAATTTGAATACAACACAAAAGTTAGCTCATTAAGCTTCAAATAAAACAACTACAAAGGCCATAGGCACAATTTGATATGTTTATCATTCACCCAATTTAATTAACATAAAGGTTTTTTCAATGAGCCAAAGTCTAATCAATTCTCAATAAAGTCTAAACCCCTATAAAAGCATAAAGAAGACCTATAAATAGCCCTCGACCTTCAACAAACAACACAAAAGCATTAGAAAAATTCTAGCAACCACTTCCAATCAGGAATCTCCCAGCATGGCGCTTAGAGAGATGCAAACCAACGAAAATGACCTTTAATGTTGTTACTCCAACTGCATCATGGCGACCCCTGCACCTGTCAAACAAGAAAATCGTGGTGCAAACAACATTCTAGTTCACGAACCATCAAAGAAGACACATGACAACTCGGGGGAGACTTGAAGTCAAATGCAAAAAGGGAACCAAAACATGCAACATGGAGGCACCAAGTGTTTTTGCCAGCACATGAAAGATGGTGGGGTTGGGAAACATATGTCAAAGAAAAGACCTGCACCACGCAGTAGCTCTGTGTCCTCTCAACACCAGGAGAGAAAAGCAACCCACTTAGAGCAACACAGAGACACCACTTGGCACATGCGCGAGCGATTGGGAGAGCGGGCCAAAAATTAAAGGAAGGGGCCAAAACTTTACCAAAATGTTGCACATGAACCACTCCAAAAGAATATTAACAATATTGATTTAGGGAGAATAAAAATAGCATTTGGCAATGTATGACATATATCTCATAATCATTTCAAATAACATTCAAGTCCCTATTATGTTGCTCCTCACTATGTGACATTGTTAGCCTAACTATTGGGTGCTCATTTTCATTCATGGTGGTACAATTTCAAGTGCAATCATACTTAGCGAGCAAAATAATAGTCTATTTATTCTTTTCTCTATTCTTGGGGGGCAAGAATTGATGTCCTTTCTTGCATGTAATTATCCTTCATGTGAGCACATTTTTGTTCCTTGGTTAGGACCTATTCTTTGTTTGAAATGGTACGTCTCTTATGAATAATCTCTCCTTAAAGGAGTTTGTGATCCTTCTTCTCTTTTTCTATTTGAAGATTGCCTCTCTTTTGAGTTGCATTTTTCATAACGAGATTTCCTTTCTTGCATAGAATTATCCTTCATGAGAGTACATGTGTTTCCCTTGTTAGGACCTATTCTTTGTTTGAAATAGTACGTCTCTTATGAATAATATCTCTTTGGAAATTGTGTAATTCTTCTCATTATCCTTACACTTGGGGGGTAATGATTTCTTTCTCTCTCCCTCTCTAAGGATCTACTTTTCCTTTGTTGAGTGATGTTTGTTTCATGATTTGGTGTCATTTCCTTGTGTGCAATTGTTGTTTGCTCAAGAATTTTCTCTTATGCAAGAGGTGTATGTCTTTGGCTACAACCTCTTTTTCACTTGGTGATGTACAACTATCATAAACTTACCCCCTCACATTGGTTAAAGAGTGTGGAATCCTTCATCAAGAATATCTTTCACCTAGAAATAGGAGGAGGATATGCATTCTTGTTCTCCTTCCTTTCTTTTGGTAGAAGAGTATATATTTGTTCAAGAAACTCCTCTTAGAGGTAGATGTCTTTTGAGAAAATGTGTCTTCTTCTCCAAGGATCTCCTTCACACTTGTTGCAAGATATATCTTTTTCAACAATCTTATCCTTGCATTTGAAGAGTATCCCTTCTCTAGCTTGGATTTATTACATTGTTGCCTAAAGGATATCTCCTTGGCATTGAAGGTTGGCATCCTTGTTTCTAGCTTCCTTAAGACATCAACATAGAACTATGTTGACATCTTAAAGGGGGGGCACCCATATCACCCCCTTTGTACCATATTGTACTGTTATTTTACATATCATTTTTGCATGTCTTAAATGAGGTGTTCATTCTTGAAACCAGAGAAAAACTATTACACAAGATGCTTCACGCCTGAAACTAGATGTAGCATTTGATATATATCTTAGATGGGATTACACATCATCGAAACCAGACATATATCTGTCATTTTCCCCTTGGCATTTGCACACACAATCGCCCCTTGGCATTTGCACACATGATCACCCCTTGGCATTTGCAGTTACATTACATGTCTTAAACAAGTTGAAGCACACTCGAAACTAGAGGAAACAAACTCTTAAATGAGGTTCTATACACTTGAAACCAAACATCACTTTCACACACACACGAGGATGAGTGGAACTAGTAGAATAGGGCTATATTATTCCTACTCTCCTCCCCAACATGGATCACCTAGAAAAACACAACTATTTGCATTATTCTTCGTATGGTGGTTTGAACCTTTGTCTTAGGCTATGTGCACCCAATATTTGGCCTGCTAATTGTGTTTTGGGTGGGCAACCAGAGTGCCCTTGTCCTCCCAAACTCAACCCAATTTTGAATACCCTGGTGCACATTTCCTACCTATTTGTTTTGGATCATGATGTCTTAATTGATCGTTGGAGGTCAGCCTAGTCGATGTAATAGAGAACCCTATATAAGAGTATTCTTCTAATTCATTTTCACATCCATCCACTCATATCATAAGAATCCATTATTATCAAGCATTAAGCACCAAGGCAACATTTCATCCTACCATATCCTTCAAGCATTCTTCAAGATCTAGACACCATGGAGCAACAAGTTACATCAATCTTCATGCAAGCGAAGAGTTTATGATTAGGTCATTTAAGTCTTCTCATGTTATGTCATGTTATTGAATCAACACTTATGATAACATTCAAAGAGCATTGCACCATCAACCTATAATCATCTACAACAAATTTGAGGTATATTATTTAGCATTTAATTTAGTATTTAAATTCATTTCAACAATTAATTCCAAACTTGGGGTTTGAATTAGGCAAATCCCTATTTCCAACACTTTCTCTCTTTTGCAGTTGAAGGTTACATGTTCAGGAATTATAAACCTAGGATTAGGAAGAGTAGAAAAGGACAATTAGATCTAGTTTTTGTAGGAGCAAAAAGAAAAGGACGAGGTCACTTTGCACTCATTTCATCAAAAAAAATCCCCAAAATATTCTGGGGTATATTCTGAGCAGCATTCTAGTTCCAAAATGATAAAGTTCATTTGCATTTGATATTCCACGGACAAAGTCTTTTGGAGCTCCATTGACTCATTTTTTTAGGCCTAGATATTGATTACAATTTCCACTCATCTTCCTCATCTCAAATCTATACTTACAACTTCCTATCAAATCTACAAATATTTGTCCATGCCCTTTCTCATCATTCTTCTCATGGATCACTTAGATAAACACATCTAGCATGTATTCATGCTCTCTCTTCTTCCTCTCATGAACTCATAGTTTTTCTATTGATAGTTCATGGATGATGCTTGCTTTTCTCTTTTATGTGATCGCTTGTGTTCATGAGATGGAATTTTTCAAGAATGATATTAGTTGTTGAGAAATTTTGATATCAAGGTCTCTTCAGCTAATTGACTTGAGGTCTTGTTTAATTTTGGTTCTTAGCTTTTGGAGTGTGTATTTTTGTGTCTTTTTGCATTTTGTTTCTCTTTTTGTTTTGTGTGCCCCTGCATATGTTTGAGTGAGTTAAGATCCTAAGATTCGAGGCTTGGTTCCTCAAAATTGGTGATGTCTTACACTCCTTGTGATCTTGCTTTGCATTCCTCATCTTCATTCCTCTTTCTTTTACTTTACCACAAGTATTGGCATAAGATCATACTCCCACTGAAGTGGGGGCTAAATGTAGTGTCCTAAAATTGTACCCTTTGCAATTTTGACCGAATTTGTGGCCCTCGCTTTAATGTTCTCATCCTCATTCTTGACTGGGACCTATTTATGTCTTTGCCATGCAATAAATGTCATATTTTCATCTTGTACCTTGTTGGGACCCCTTAACCCTAGCCCAATTTGGGCTAGAACAGGGTGTGGTGCCTTGGTCCTCACTAAGACCATGGTGCCACGTCATGGTCCTCCTTGATTGGGGCCCAATTTGAACCCTAGGCCCTATCCAAAATTTGAGAAGGAATTGCTTCTCCATGTTGGCCTATGTCAGAAAATTAATATGTTTGATGACATGCAAGTATATAAGGAGGTTTTCCCCTCTCATTTGAGCATAAGGGTGAATGCAAAGAGAAGGAAAGAAGAACTAAATTCAAGCAATCAAGCATTCAAGCATTCATCATCAAGCATTTCTAGAGGTCTTGAAGGTTGCATATTCTTCACCCATCCATTATGGAGCAACATTACATCATGCATTTGCAAGCATGTGTGTGTGATTAGTGTTTTTTCATGTTCATGCCATTTCATACAACATATGTGATTACATTCAAGAAGTGAAGCATCATTATCAGTCATTGCAGATCTGAGGTATATCCTTCCATCATTTTATTTCATTATTTGCAAATATTCCATTCAAGGTTGATTCCAAACCAGGGTTTGACTTAGGTGAACCCTAATTCCCAACCTATTTCCCTTTCTTTCTATATGCAGGAAATAGGTGTGCAATTGTACTTCTCAGAATAAGTTTTAGACACAAAGACATAACAACCCTTTTTGGTGTGCAGAAAATTCAGAGGACCCTATTGCCGCATCAAAGTCCCTACTTTTTCGGGGAATTTTCGCATAACAAATCCAATCAGGTTATATTATTCAAATCCAAGTGCACGACAAAATCCTGAAACAGTAGCTCATTATTTTCTCAAATTTGTCTTCAATTCCAGTATTTTACCCTAAATCGGCATTTCAACTTACAAAAGAGGGAAAACACATCATAATCAATCCATACACTTAGTATTAAGTCCTTATCTGATTTGTGATTGAATCTAGTGAATTCCTCTCCTATTTTGAATGTAAAGGAATTCCTCCCCCAAAGCGAAAATTGATTTGGTGATTTCTCCTTCTATGTTGCAAATTACCAAATCAAAATTTCCCCTTTACAGTTGTATATACCCATTTTCGTGCATACAAATATAGATTTACCATTATGAACAAGATATTGGATAAATTCACATAACTATGATGAGTAATTGAAATTAGTTTAGATCCAATGTTCCAACAAAATCAATATATGATATTTATTCAAAGGGAAGTTAACAATTATTTAAAGAATGATGAATGAGGTGAGGAAAAAGTTAGAGAATGACCTAAAGGTCTAAACTTGAGATTAAAATTGCTTAATCTAGGCTGCTACAAGAGCATCTCTTGTCGACAACAAATATTGACATGTAACATCATAAATTGTAGCCTTGTATAATTTACACTACTTTTGTGTGCCCTTGCCATAGTGTGGCCCATTTTTAGCTCTCCTCCAAGCCTATTTTTGGCATTTCACCTCAATCTAAATGCCATCTATTCACATGGTGGTTTGAACCTTTGTCTTAAGATATGTGTGTTGGTATTATGGATGAGTTCACCAGGTGTTGCATTGGTTTTGTCATTGATATCAACACTTATCTTTTTGGAAGTCTACATTGTTGATTTGGCACTTTGGTTATATTGGTTTGTTGTTGAACCGACACATTGTGGTCTTGGTATGGATATTGGCTCATGCACAGTCATCGGTATATGTTTCACCAATAGCTTCTATGTTTCACCAACAACTCAAGAAGTTGATGATGACTTTTTATCATCTAGAGATCATTTGGTTATGTTGAAGACATTGATTGGATGTTTACATTTGGTGTTTTTCTTATTGGACTAATTGGGTTCACATATTTTCCTTTACCGGTAGATTGGTCTAGGTTATGAATTGGTACAAGATATCATGCTCTAGATCAGCACGACACATTTTGGAAATGGTTTATTGATTGGATAATATGTAAATGTATTGAGGCTGACATACTGTATTGCATCAAGACTTATTTTGTAAATGTAATATCTTTAGGGAGCCGACTTAATCATAAGATCTTAGGGTTTTGTATAAATAATTGTAAGATCTTATTTGAAGATTATTATGAGTGTGTGCGAGTATTGAAGATATTTTGTGAAGAGAAAAATAAGCAGATCCTTGTGAGAATCATGCAGATATTATCTGAAGGTTGAAGAAAAGGTTATGAAGGTGTTTGACACTCATGGTCAAAGCTTAAACCGGTACTGAATCCAGCATTGTAGATGCTATACTGAAGCAATTGATTGTTTATTGGATTTAACCATCCAATTGTAGTCAGTGTGACTCCTATTTTGTGATTGAGCAATGAGCTCTAGGCGGTTGGCCTTTCTGCATGTGAAAACCCCATTATTATATTCACTTATTGTCTGTAGTAGTATCATCTAATTGTAGGTAAGTTTTCCCATCGTGGTTTTTCCCCTTACAGGGTTTCCACGTTAAAATCTATGTGTCATGTGTTGTGGATGTTGTTTTGCTTTCTATTTCATGCATTAAGCTATACCGGTACTGCTATAACTATTAATTTGTTTTACCAACATTAAGTTTGTTTTACCGGCACTGAGTTTTAAGTTGGAATAATTTGTTTTGGGTTATAATTTATTGACAACTGATTCATCCCCCCCCCTCTCAGTTGTCCTTCCCGGTTCCTAAAAATTGGTATCAGAGCATAGTCCTCTTTTTGCCGAAGCCTAACAGCTTGAGGAGATCCTATGGCAGCAAATACTTTTAGGAAGGATAGTCCTAAACTTGATGGAACTAACTATGGTATATGGAAGATCAGAATGGAAACACATCTGAACTGCATTGGAAGAGATATATGGGATGTTACAAAGAATGGCTATGTTGGTCCTACTCCGAATAAACCTCGTCCACCGACATTGGCTAAAGACTTGGAGAATGATTGCAAAGCAAGAGAAGCACTTCTAAGCGCATTATTAGATCAATAAATCATGGGATTATCAAATAGATCTACTGCAAAAGCTATTTGGGATAAACTGGAAAAATTGAATGAAGGAGATACCACTGTCAAGATTGCAAAATTGGAATGTTACCGGGTCAGGTATGAAAATTTAAAAATGGAAGAGGATGAAAGAATTTCTGCATTTATGGAAAGAGTTAATGAAATTGTTTTAGGAATACAATGTTGTGGAGGATCTTTAAGTGAAGATGAAATTGTTTCTAAAGTTTTAAGAGCTTTTCCATCAGCTTACAAAATGAAAGTAACTGCTATTAATGAGTTGAGAACAATACCTAATACATCGATAGCTAGAGACACTTTGGTTGGAAAACTTTCAGCATTTGGGCTTGAAGAATTTGGTCTTGTTGCTATAGTCAAAACTGATATAGCTTTCAAAGCATCATCGTCATCATCATCTAACAAATTTGATTGGAAAGCACTTTATGCAAAAGAACTTGAAGACATCAGGAGAGAAAATGAAGAACTTGAAGCACTATTTGCAAGGAAGATGCCTAAAGGTCCAATAGGAAGTAAGTATGAAGGTAAAGCACCTTTCAAATGTTTTAATTGTAATAAAGTTGGTCATATGGCATCTAGGTGTCCTGATAGACATGCAAGACTAAGAGAGGAAGCAAAAAGAACATATAAACCTAACCCTGAAAATCAAAGATACAAATTTAAGAAAAACATAGATAAGTCATGTTACTATGTAGATGAAGGTGTTACAGATGACTCTAATGAAGATCCAGCAAATAGTGGATGGGCATTTGTTGCAATAAAAGAAGATCAACCGACACCTATTGTCAAACTGGTAGAGCAGGCATTAGCAACAAAAATTGAAGAAAAGGATGAATGGATCATTGATAGAGGATGCTCACATCATATGACTAGTGATAAAAGCAAATTCTTATCATTACAAGAAATTCATGGAGGTCTAGTAAGATTTGGAGATGACAAAGCTTATTTAATCAAAGGAAGAGGCACTATATCTTTGGATGGTAAGCACAATACTGACAATGTTTATTATGTTGAAGGTTTAAAACATAATCTTTTGAGTGTTGGTCAGTTAGTGGAAAAATGATTTCAATTACAATTCAAGAATGAAAAATGCAAAATCATGAACAAAATTGGATTGGAGATTACAACCGGTAATCAGACTAAAGGTAATATATTTCATTTGAATACCAGTGATAAGACATGTTTGATTGCTTACATTGATCAAAGTTGGTTATGGCATAAAAGACACTGTTATGTGAATTTTGATTGCATTGTAAAGATCAGTTCAACCAAGGCAGTAAGGGATTTACCTAAGATTGTGAAACCTCATAATCTGGTATGTAAGGAATGTCAAATGGGAAAGCAAGTTAGAACAACATTTAAGAGCATTTATGATAAATCCAATAAAATTCTTGATTTAATTCATACTGATTTATGTGGTCCAACAAGAATAAGGAGTCTTCAGGGTGATAGATACTTTATGCTAATAATTGATGATTATTCTAGAATGTGTTGGGTTTACTTTTCTTAGGGAGAAATCAAAAGCTTTTGGGAGATTCAAGAAGGAAATGGTAGAGAATGAAACCAACAATAAAATCAAATGTTTGAGATCTAATCAAGGAGGAGAATTTACATCTAGGGAATTCAATGCATTCTATGAGGAGAATGGAATCAAAATCCAACTGTCAACACCCCAGACACCTCAGCAAGATGGAGTTGTGGAAAGAAAGAATAGAACTATACTAGATGTAGCAAGAACCATGATGATGGAAGCAAATCTACCTCATGTGTACTGGAGAGAAGCAGTAAATACAATGGTTTATACTTTCAACAAAGTTCACATCAAAGGTGAAACCGGTAAGACCCCTTATGAACTATGGTTTGGTCATACTCCTACTCTTAAATACTTCAGAATATTTGGAAGCAAATGCTATATTAGGAGAGATGAGCCTATTGGAAAATTTGATCCTATAAGTGATGACGGAATATTTCTTGGTTATTCAACTAGAAGCAAGGCATATAGATGTTATAATAAAAGATTGCAGAAAATCATTGAGAGTACTAATGTAAAGATAGATGAACATTTTAGAGGAGAATCAAGATCTATAGGTTCTAAACTAGCAGTAGAAATGATTATAAATGAACTGACACAGATTGCATAAGAACAGAATGAAGAACCAATCACACTGGTATCATCAGAAAACTCAACTGTGGCTGAAGAACAACAACCTATAAGTGGAAATCAGAATAAACCCAGGTATTTAAGATTGAATCATTTAGAAAATCAGATAATTGGAAATAAAAATCAAGGTGTTATGACTAGAGGAAGATTGGAAAACAAAGAGGTATGTTCAATTTCTCAAGTTGAACCAGTATCAGTTGTTCAAGCATGTCAGGATAAACATTGGATAAAAGCAATGGAAGATGAATTAGAACATATTGAAAAGAATAATACTTGGACATTAGTTCTCTGGCCTAAAGACAAAATTGTAATCGGAACTAAATGGGCTTTTAGAAATAAACTTAATGAGGATGGTGAAGTAATTAGAAACAAGGCAAGATTAGTTTGTAAAGGTTATTCTCATAAAGAAGGAATTGATTATAATGAAACCTTTGCACCAGTAGCCAGAATTGAAGTAGTTAGACTATTTATTGCATTTGCATCTCACAAGAACTATAAAGTTTATTAGATGGATGTAAAATGTGCATTTTTGAATGGAGATCTTAAAGAAGAAGTTTAAATTGAACAACCTGATGGATTTTCATTAACAGATGGTAGGGATATGGTTTGCAGGTTAAGAAAAGCTTTATATGGATTGAAGCAAGCTCTCAGAGCTTTGTATGCTAGACTGGATAAAAATCTTTTAAAGCTTGGATACACAAAAGGTAATGTTGACACTAATTTGTATTACAAAATCACTAATGATGAAATTTTGGTTATTTAAGTATTTGTGGATGATATCATTTTTGGAGGTGAAGAAGAGCTATGCAAAGACTTTGCTAACAAGATGCAGGAAGAGTTTGAAATGTCTATGATTGGAGAGATAAAAAAATTTCTAGGTTTGCAGATTTCTCAAACAGATAAAGATATATTCATATGTCAAACAAAATATTTGAAGGAACTCTTGAAGAAATTTGGAATGGAAAACTCCAAACCGGTAAGCACTCCTATGACTACAACTGATAAATTGACATTAAAGGATGATTCGGCTCCTATAAATCCAACAAAGTACAAATATATGATTGGAGGGTACCTATATTTGACACAAACTAGACCTGATATAATGAATGTAGTGTGTAGTGTATCAAGATTTCAAAGCAATCTTAAAGAAAATCATGAAAGTGCAGTAAAAAGGATTTTCCGGTACCTACAAGGCATAACAAATCTTGGTTTATGGTATCCTAAGGATGACAATTTTGAGTTATGTGCATATACAGATGCAAATTGGGCAGGAGATGTGGATGACAGAAAGAGTACCACTGGCAGTGCATTCTTTCTTGGCAGGAGGTTAATTTCATGGATCAGCAAGAAGCAGACTTGTACATCGTTATCAACAACAGAAGCAGAATATGTTGCAGCAGCAACTAATTGCACTCAGGTATTATGGATCAAGCAAATGCTGAAGGATATCAAGGTAAAATGCAAAGAACCGGTAATTATTCATTGTGATAATTCAGCAACAATAGATATGTCAAAGAATTCGGTATTTCACTCTAAAACATAGCATGTTTCTATTAAGTACAATTTTCTGAAACAGAATGTTGAAGCAAATGAAGTGAGATTGGTTTATGTGAATACTAAAGAGCAAATTGCAGATATTTTTATAAAGCCTTTGCCTAAGGAAACATTTGAATATCTTAGAGAGCAGCTTGGGGTAATTTCCCCACCGATAGAGACTTGAATGATGAAGATTCACATCAAATCGACAGAGACTAACAGAAAAATCTTTTTCCGGCTTTGATAAAGGAGAGCTACTTCTCAAGGGGAGTAGTTAGTTGTATGTTATGTTATGATTTTGATTCTTGACTACTTTGGCATTTGATGTCAAAGGGGGAGAGATGTCTATGGAAAAACATTGCACTTGGAGGGATGTATTTTGGTTTTGGTTTTGGTTTTTGGTACAAAACTTTGTATTGATCTATTTTGGGAGATTATTGGTTTTTGGCATTCTGTTTTTGGCACTTAGATGTTTTTCCATCTAGCGTTTCCATCAATGCCAAAGGGGAATATTGTTGGTATTATGGATGACTTCGTCATGTGTTGCATTCATTTTTTCATTGATGTCAACACTTATCTTTCTGGAGGTCTACATTGTTGATTTGGCACTCTAGTTACACTAGTTTGTTGTTGAACTGGCACATTGTGGTCCCAGTATGGATATTGGCTTATGCACAGTCACTAGTATATGTTTCACCGGCAACTTATATGTTTTGCCGACAACTCAGGAAGTTGATGATGACTTGTTATCATCTGGAGATCATTTGGTTATGTCGAAGACATGGATTGGATGTTTACATTTGGTGTTTTTCTTATTGGACTAATCGGGTTCACATATTTGCCTTTACCAGCAGATTGGTCTAGGTTATGGACCGGTACAAGATATCATGTTCCAAATCAACATGACACGTTTTGGAAATGGTTTATTGATTGGATAATATGTAAATGTATTGAGGCCAACATACGGTATTGCATCAAGACTTATTTTGTAAATGTAATTTCTTTAGGGAGCCGATCTAATCATAAGGTCTTAGGGTTTTGTATAAATAATTGTAAGATCTTATTTGAAGATTATTATGAGTGTGTGTGAATATTGAAGATCATTTGTGAAGAGAAAAATAAGCAAATCCTTGTGCGAATCATGTAGATATTATCTGAGGGTTGAAGGAAAGGTTATGAAGGTGTTTGACACTCATGGTCAGAGCTTAAACCGGTACTAAATCGAGCAATGCAGATGCTATACTGAAGTAGTACATTGTTTATTGGATTTAACTATCCAATTGTAGTCAGTGTGACTCCTATTTTGTGATTGAGCAGTGAGCTCTAAGCGGTTGGCCTTTCTGCATGTGTAGACCCATTATTGTATTCACTTACTATCTACAGTAGTATCATGTGATTGTGGGTAAGGTTTCCCACTGTGGTTTTTCCCCTTACAGGGTTTCCATGTCAAAACCTATGTGTCATGTGTTGTGGATGTTGTTTTGCTTTCTGTTTCATGCATTAAGTTATACTGGTACTGCTATAACTGTTAATCTATTTTATTGGTATTAAGTTTGTTTTACAGGCACTGAGTTTTAAATTGGAATAATTTGTTTTGGGTTATAATTTATTGACAACTGATTCACCCCCCCCCTCTCAGTTTTCCTTCTTGGTTCCTAACAATGTGCACCCTATCTTTGGCATGTTGGAGTTCAGAAACAAAATACCATAGGAGCCTAAAGATTTTCTACAAGCTAAAACAATATGTCACAAGGAGAAGCAATGAAGCAAAACAATCTGAAGAACAAAACACAGGAAAATATGCTAAAAAAGGAGGAGAGCTCAATAATCACCAAAATGTGTAATGACATAATGATACAAAGAAAAGAAAAAATAACCTCTAATAGGTCAAGAAACCCTAAAAGGGAAAACCTAGGCTTGCACATAATAATTAATAAAAGAATTAATTATTATGCACCTAAAGTTAGCTTAAGTGTAAAAAGATAATAGGGAAGTTAAAGAATTAAACAAATATTATTTAATTAATCAAGTAAATACCCAATTACTCTAACACCCCCCTTAAGATAGACTTAGGGAGAAGCTAAAGCCTAGAACAACTACTAAAAGCAGGAAAGATGGGTCCTGGCAACAAGGCCTGATCAAGTACCCAAATACAATGAAATCTCTATGAAACTGAGACAAAGGAGAAAACCCAGTGGGAAAAAACTCCTCTCCAAAAAGAGATAAAAGAACATGCTGAAAGAAGAAGAAGGAAGGAAGGCCTCATAAAGACCCCCCAAGGACAACTTCCTTCACCCCAAGCATAGAGTGCAACTGAAGATAGCGCGACGATGCAAAAGGTTTCGTGAAAATGTCTGCAACCTGCTTGGCAGTGGGAATGTACTCCAGAATGAGAACACCATCCTGAATCAACTGGCGGATGAAATGCATGTGAAGCTCAATGTGCTTCATCTGCTGATGCTCTACCAGGTTGCAAGAAATATGAATAGCACTTTGATTGTCACACCAAAGAACAGTGCGACTATCAAGAGGAAAACCAAACTTAGTCATCAACTATCGAAGCCATAAGATCTCCTGACTGGCAAGCATAGGAGCTCGGTACTCAGCCTCTGTAGATGATAATGCATGAGCAGTCTGCTTCTTGCAAGACCATGTGATAGGACCAGAGCCAAGACAGAAAATAAAGCTAGAAGTAGACTTTTGATCAGTGACATCACCAGCCCAATCTGAGTCAGTGTAGCCAACAATGTGAGGGTCCCCTGATGTATAGTGAATGCCATGATAACTAGAGCCCTAAATGTACAACAAAATATGTTTGGTTGCTTTCCAATGACTCTCATGAGGATCATAGGAGAATAGAGAGACAAGGACAACCACAAAGGAAATATCAGGACGGGTGTGAGTCAGGTACAACAAACTACCAACCAACTGCCTATAAAGTGTAGAATCTACTGAAGGAGTGGGGTAAGTTGTGGTCAAAACAACCCTTGACTGAAATGGAGTGGGAGCAGGCTTGCAATTAAGCATTCTAAAGCATCGAAGCATGTCAAGAGCATACTTCTGCTGGTAAATGAAGATCCCATCAGAAGACTGAATAACCTAAAGACCAAGGAAATAGTGCAGAAGACCAAGATCTATCATCTCAAACTGATCCATTAAGGCTCGTTGTGTATGCTCAATCATAAAGGATGAGCTACCGATGATGAGGAGATCATCAACATATAGCACAAGTATCAGGATCTCACCCTCAAGAAGTTGAATATACACTATGTGATCAGAATGACTAAGGGTGAACCTAGTGGAGAGCAAGAAATAATCCATCTTCTCATACCAAGCCCGAGGGGCCTGTTTGAGACCATACAATGAACGTCGAAGTCTGCAAACCAAAGAACTATCCTGCACAAATCCCTGAGGATGCTCCATGTATATTTCCTCTTGTAGATCCCCATGTAAGAAGGCACTCTTCACATCCATCTGAAAAATAGGCCAACCTCGAGAAGTTACAAGAGATAGTACAAAGCGAATGGAGTTCATCTTGGCGATAGGGGCAAAGGTCTCAGAGTAATCAATACCCTCAACCTATGAGAAACCCTTCACAATAATACATCCTTTGTACTTATCAATGGAACCATCAGCAACATACTTAGTGTGATACAACCAGCGACACCTAACCAACTTTCTGTCCTTAGGAAGAGGACAGAGATCCCAAGTATGATTGTTCATCAAAGAAGAATACTCCTCCTCCATAGCACAATCCCACTCAGGACAACCAATAGCCTCTTAAAACTTTTGAGGATCATCTAAAATAGCATGACTCAAAATAATAGAACCCACAGTATGAGAACGAGTCCGACGAGTATTTAAAGGATCACCGGCTAGAGGACCTGCCGCCTCAATAGTAAAGCGAGCCCACTTGGGCATCTGAGGTGGAGCAAGTGGAGGTGGGGATGGTGGATCATCAGCACCATCATTAGAATCATCCTCAAAATAATCCTGAAGAGATGCAGTAGAAGGAGTAGGTAGAGGAGTAGACACTAGAGTCAGGGTATCCACTGTGGCAAGGCGCTCATCAAACTAAACATCCCGTCGAAACAGGACCACTCTGGAATCAGTATCAAACAACTTTTACACCTTACCATCCTCACCGTAGCCAACAAAAATGAGTGGTTGCCTCTTTCTCTCCATGGCCTTCCTCTAAGCATTAGGAATAAAAGCCCATGCCTCACTGCCAAACACTCAGAAAAAATAAACATCAGGCTTGTCATGAGACCAAGCCTCCTCAGGAGTTATATGTTGAATAGCCTTGTGAGGCATCCGATTTTGAATATAGTTGACACAATTGACTACCTCGGCCCAAAAAGATGAATCCATGGACCTAGAATAAATCATACAATTCCCCATCTCCCATAAGGTTTTGTTCTTGTGCTCAGCGACACCATTCTGTTGAGGGGTGTAGGGAATAGTAAAGTGATGCTGCAAACCATGCTCAGTGCAAAAATCTCTAAAAGCCTGATTCATATACTCCCCCCATTATCTGTATGTATCCGCTGAATAGAACAACCTAACTGCTTCTCAACAAATGTCTTGAAGATTCAAAATGAATCAAAGACATCAGACTTGTACTTAAGAAAGTACACCCATGTGCGTCTGGAGAAGTCATCAATAAAAGTGAGCACATACTTGGCCCCAGAAAAAGGAGTGGGAAATGACATGAGATCACTATGAATCAACTCCAAGGGTGCCAAAGCTCGAGGGGCTCTTCCCTTCAGAAAGGGATCTCTATAATTCTTGCCAAGCACACAACCATGACGAATACCATCAGTTGAGGAAATCTGTGGGAGCCCAAAAACAAGTGCCTGTGTACTCATCTGCTGAAGATATCAATAATTGACATGGCCCAAGTGTTCATGCCAAAACTTACTCATTGAATCTGCATGTGCTATAAGAGATGAACCAGCACCCACAGAGGGCTCAAATCCATCAAATATGTACAGATGAGATGCACTATCCACACTCCCAGTAGCCACAACCAAATTAGAGTCATGGAGGTCCCGAATAACCACATCATGTGGTGAGAACTCAACTGTCTTACCAGAGCTAGAGTGGCAAATCTGATAAATGGACAGGAGGTTCATCAAGATGTCAGGAACAACTAGAACATCCTACAGAGTATCCCCATCCAATGAAACAAAACCTAAACCCAAGACTGAAAGATGAACTGAGTCACCCACTGCAATCTGTGAAGTACCACAAGAGGCAAGAGAAGTAACCAACTGCTGAGAGTGAGTTATATGGTGAGAAGCACTAGAATCAAGTATCCATGTGGACCCATAGGTCGAAGCTCGATTAGTGATAGGATGGCCTTTCCCTATGGAAGGAGAAGATGCCTGAGGTGAGGAGATGTGATGTTGTTGCATGGCTTCCTCTAAAGCCTCTAAACGTTTCCAACGCCTGGAAACAAGATGTCCTTCCTTACCACAAAAACTACAAGTATCTCCTGATTTCTTCTTAGTCTTGGAGGAAGACTCACCAGACTGTGAAGATTTCCCATGCTTGGGAGGAAATGGTGGTTTAGATTCAAACTTAGGAGCAGGCTTGGATGGATTCTCACTACCTGTAGAAGGCTTCTTTGGCTTCGATTTTTGCTTTTGTTTCTCCTCAGAGGATTGAGCAACCAATGCTTTGTTCTTGGATCCTGAAAGCATATACAGCTGAGAAAGAGGAGACTTCTCACAAGACAAACACTCACAAAAGACATCAAACGTAGGCATGGTGAAATGAGCACCCAATCCATCCATGGTGGAGTAGAAAGCAGAGGCAAAAAACTAAAAAATGACCCCAAAGCTTTGAAAGAATCAAATGAATACACTCTGTGTCTGTCTTGAGCTTGCCACATCTCTGAATAATAGATCGGGTAGTCTTGAACTTGTTCAAAAAATCCTCAATGGTGGGAAAGGAATCAGGGGACAAAGAAACCAACTCTACCTCAATCTGTAATGCCTGAATCTCATTAACCCTCCCAAAGAGAGAATCAAACTTCAACCACATAGCCCAAGGAGTGAGCAACTCATCAAGGTGAAACATAAGACTTTCAGAGACATGCAAGGAGAGCAAACCCATGGCCTCATCCATCTTGTTCTTGTGCTAAAGAAGCTCATAAGGACGTTGTAATATAGGCTGAACCTTATTCAAACAAGACCACAAACCCCGTGCCCTAAGAAGCCTCGTGATGTGGGGCTTCCAAGTGTGATAGTTGTGTGAAGTCAACAACTCAACTGAAGGATCTACCATGAAAACAAAACTTCGTACCTACACCTGCACTTGCTTTTTTTTTTTTACTATGTGATCTTTCAGAATAGACAGAAGATGCATAAGGGTTTGTTTGTTTTGGAGTTTTGGTGTTTTGGATTTCTGATATAAATGACAGAAAGCAAGAAAAAACACCCCCCAACAATAGATAAACCCAAACCCTAGTACATACTAATGAGAAGGAAGTAGTGCATAAGTAAAAAAACTTCAAATTGATATCTCATGTACTCGATGAAAATTCTAAGAAAAAAGATCACAAATCTGAATAGAGAATGCTAAGAGCTTTCCAATGCCCAATCATTTTCAAAAAACGGTGTACATTTGCCCATTCTACAGCCCCGAAAGTACAAAAAAGAGACCCAAATTTGACTGGAAAAAAATATAATCAAACAGTAGACTCAGAAAAACAATCTACCACCACGACGTCCAGCTCAGAACCAGCTTTTCGATGCCTATTCATTTTCCAAAAAATGACTCCAGATGCCCAAGATATGACCAAAAAATGAACACCCCCTCAAAAAGGCTAGAGGGTGGAGGTCCCGTGGAGGAGCCAGAAGGAGGTGGCGCTCTGACAATGCTACGAGGAGGAGCAGCGGGCAGTAGGAGGAGCACTGGAGACACTGAGTAGAGCTGAGCAGAGCTGGGGGTTGTGCAGCAGGCGCAGGCGGCATTAGGGGTTGTGTGGCGGGCGCGGGCGGCCGCGTAGTGGGCGAAGTGAGCAACGGGAGCTGCAGGGAACTATCAGCAGGGGTCGGAGTGCCAGCGAGGGCTGGTATGCCAGACTGGCAAGGCCGGTCACCGTACGATAGCTGAACTATCACTCTGGTACCTTGCGCGGCCTTACAAACCCCCCCCAAAAAAATTTAAAGAAAAACTTGCTTTGACCCCATTTTTTGAATTTTTTTTATTTTTTGTGATTTTTTTTTTTTAAAAATCAAAAATCTGGCCTGCATACCGTAAAAAGGCAAAATTTTTGAAAAAACATTTTCTCGATTTGCATACCAGAGTCGTACGATCTGGTTTTGGAGAAAAAATTCACCCAGATGCTTAGGAGTCAAAAAGAGACAAATTTTATATGACTATAGGGGCTTTTGGGCCTTCTGAGCACGATGGTGAGGTCCATTTAGGCCCAAAGTGCTTAGAAAAAGAGGCCTATCCCTAAGCACACACAAAAAACTACCTGAAACCCCAGGTCGACTTCCAATGCAAAATTTCTCAAGAACAAGAACAGATAGCTGCAGATCTGAGCTATGATACCATGTTGGAGTTGAGAAACACAACACCACAGGAGCCTAAAGATCTTCTGCAAGCTAAAATAATCTATCACAAGGAGAAGAAATGAAGCAAAATAATCTGAAGAACAAAACAGAGGAAAATATGCTCAAAAAAGAGGAGAGCTCAATAATCACCAAAATGTGTAATGACATAAAGATACAAAGAAAAGAAAAAATAACCTCTAATAGGTCAAGAAACCCTAAAAGGGAAAACCTAGGCTTGCACATAATAATTAATTATTATGCACCTAAAGTTAGCTTAAGTGTAAAAAGATAATAGGGAACTTAAAGAATTAAACAAATATTGTTTAATTAATCAAGTAAATACCCAATTACTCTAACATGGCATGCTCATTGTGTTTTGGGTGGACAATGGAACCCAAAGTGTCCTTGTCCTCCCAAACTCAACCCGATTTTGAATACTCTGGTGCACATTTCCTACCCATTGGTTTTGGATCATGATGTCCCAATTTGATTGTTGGAGGTTGGCCTAATCTATGTAATAAAGAACCCTATATAAGAGTATTCTTCTAATTCATTTTCACATCCATCATATCATAAGCATCCATTATTATCAAGCATTAAGCACCAAGGCAACATTTCATCCCACCATATCCTTCAAGCATTCTTCAAGATCTAGACACCATAGACCAACAAATTACATCAATCTTCATGCAAGCAAAGAGTTTATGATTAGGTCATTCATGTCTTGTCATGTTATGTCATGTTATTGCATCAACAATTATGATAACATACAAAGAGCATTGCACCATCAACCTACAATCATCTACAACAAATTTGAGGTATATTATTTAGCATTTAATTTAATATTTAAATTCATTTCAAGGGTTAAGTCCAAACTTGGGGTTTGACTTAGGAAAATCCCTATTCCCAACACTTTCTCTCTTTTGTAGTTGAAGGTTACATGTTCAAGAGTTGTAAATCTAGGATTAGGCATAGTAGAAAAAGATAATCAGATCTAGTTTTTCTAGGAGCAAAAAGAAAATAAAGAGGTCACTTTGCACTCATTTCATCGAAAAAATTCCCTCAAATATTCTAGGGTATATTCTGAGCAACATTCTAGTTCCAAAATGATAAAGTTCATTTGCATTTGATATTCCAGGGACAAAGTCGTTTGGAGCTCCATTGACTCATTTTTTAGGCCTAGTTATTGATTACAATTTTCACTCATCTTCCTCGTCTCAAATCTATACTTACAACTTCCTATCAAATATACAAATATCTATTCATATTCGTTTATGTCAATTTTCTATCTTTAGCCCTAGATCTAGCTTGCAAGTTTTGTATTTTCAATATCCAATTCAATCCCCACAAAGGGAACCATCTAAAGTAAATCAACATCCACCCCTTAGAGGTGAATCTATTGAATTTCATCCCCCTTCAATATAAGGTTCACATGAAATAGGTTTATTTTTTGTTTACATAGCTAAACTAGTGAATGCCCTATTTTCACCACCTTACATTTTGGTGAACGCGACTCTTCTTATGCTTGCATATTTATGATTTTTAGCTTAGAATTGATTATCTTATGTAATTATCATATTTATATGCATTAATTCATTGTTTATGTACTTGAATTAGTGAAAAATAATAATAAAAATCATATTGTCATTTCTTTTATCATGCATTTTTCATATATTATCATTTGAAAAGGAAACCAGTTTCATTATGTTGGTTTCATGATACATATGTTTCATAGATATGAAAATGGATTAGCCTCTTGTGGAAATTTATCACTTTCATAAAGAACCTCCTATCTATAAGGATACTTTGGTGCAAGAAGAGACTATTAACACTTATTCTAAAACTCTCCCTCTTAAGACGACGCTTTGAAAATTAATGTTGATCCTTGTCCTAAAATATAACTTTACCATGAAGATCATTTGGTGCAAGAGGATGATATTGTTGATACCTTTCCTACTAATACCTTAATTTCTTTCCATTTCAATTACCTTCCTTCTAGAGATGAAGCATTGATGAGTTTTACTTGTCCTCCTCCCAAAATTAGTCTTACTTATGAGGATACTTTGGTGCAAGAGGATGATATCAAGTTAGCAAAATTTCCAATGATCTCTATCCTAAAGGTGAATCCTTGGAGAATAAAGAATCTAACTGATTTCAAGTCAATAACATTCATATTGATGCATATTGTGTCCACCTTCGTCAAGACATCCCTAAACCTCAAAATGAACCAATTCTTATTCTTAAATATGGGGTGCTTGTTGTTAAAGATTGAGAAAATCATCAACATGATTATCATGTAGTATCTCACCCATACAAAACTTAAAGAAATTAGAAATATTGTAATGTTCTCCCCCCTGCCCAATCTTTTCTTCCTCTCCCCCTTGTTTCTCACAACATGTTGACAAGATGTATGATCTTGATGAGAATCTTTGTGCCACCCTAGCTAAGATCTCCCTTTGGGACTTGATTCAAACCTCACCCACACATCATGAAATGATAAAATAAGATTTGAAGAAGATAGATACTCAACATCCTATAAGACCTAATGATGTGACTTATTTGTTGGAATTTCTGCATGCAACTAAAAATGATATTTTATTTTCCCAACATGAGTTACCTTCTTTGGAAATTCAAATTTAATGTGACCCTCTTATGATCATTGTCCTTATCAATGGTAATGCTATAAAAAATTCTCTAGTTGATAATTTTTTATGTCTTAATGTGTGTAGCATTGACTTATTGTGTAAAATCAATGTGGATACTTCTCTTCTTCAACCCAATTATCTTTCAATTCATGGCTTTGATAATGTTAGTAGGAAGGCAATAAGAAGAATTACCTTGTCTATTAAGGTAGGTCCTATTATTTTACCTATGACTATCCATGTCATGTCGGATAATCTCACATATAACCTTCTTATAGGTAGACCTTGGATTCATGCTATGCAAGCAATTCCTTCTACTCTTCACCACAAAATCAAGTTTATCTATGAAAATGAGATGTATACTTTGGAAGGTGATACAAATTTACAATGTTGTTTGCACATGGAAACAAAATATCACTCTCCTTCAATTTCTTCAATACAAACAAATGAACCAAATCCTATTGCTGAAGAGGTGTTCCTAGAGGATGATTAGGAATCATTAGAATTTACACCCTCCTTTATTGGAGAATACAAAATTTCCAATCTTGAGACTCAAGCCTCAAAGGATCCTAGTGTGTCATTTGTTCAAGCTTCTTCTAAATATATTCCAACCTCTTATTATAACACATGTCTGAATGTTGATTGGGGCTCTGTAATTTCAATCCAATTCAACCTAAGAGTGAGCCCTCTCTACCTGACACTTCAACACTCAACTCATACACTTGATTTGGAAGAACATTATGGATTTGGTTTCAAAATCCGTTCTAAAAATGGATACAATGGACATGATTTAGCATGCGTGCAAAAAAAAATTGAGGCTCATAAGAAATCTACAATACACTTCTGTTAAGGTTTAGGTTTCCAACCTCCTCCTTCGTCAACATTCCCTCACCCATTGTCTACTGCATCCATACAATTTTCTTCTAATTTTTCATTAAAACAAGATGGTATTTTGTCCAACCTTCTTCAAGCCAAGTTGATCTCCCTTATTTGGCCCAAATTAAGAATAAAACATACAGAAGATCTTGATAATTCTCCTTTTTGCATATATCATCAAGTGAATGGGCATTCCACTAATGAATGTCAATATTTTCATACTAAAATTCAACAATTCATTGTTTCTAGCATCATTTAAGTAACAAGTGATAATCAATGACATATTTTTCATCACCATTATAAATAACATATAAGTGCTTATTATGTTGCTCCTCACTATGTGACATTGATAGCTTACCTATTAGGGGCTCTTTTTCATTCATGGTGGTACAATTTTAAGTGCAATCATACTCCATGAGCAACATAATAGCTTATTTATTCTTGTCTCTATGCTTGGGGGAAAAGAATAGTTTTTCAAACATTCCTTCTATTTATAGATTTATTTTTCCATTGTTGAGTTGCATCTTTCATACCTTGATGTCCTTTATTGCATAGGATTATCCTCCATGTGAGTATATGAGTGTCCCTTGGTGAGGACCTATTCCTTGCTTGAAACACTATATCTTTTATCATTAATCTTTCCTTAGTGATTGCGTGTAATTATTTAGTAAGAATCCACTTTTCCTAGCAATGGGGAAGGTGTGTATCCTTAGTTTCCTTCCCTTTTCAAAGATGTCATCTTTATTAAATATATCTTCCTCCTTTACTCAAAAGGATCTCTTTACACTTATTGCAAGATATTCTTTTATAACTATCTCTTCCTTGCTTTAAAAGAGTTATGCCTCTTTAGCTTGGAAGTAATGTACATTGTTGCTTAACTGATATCTCCTTGGTGTTGAAGGTGTGTATCATTGTCTCTTATTTCTACCTTTAGACATCACCATAGGGTTATGTTGACATCTGAAAGGGGAAACATATATGAAACCTCCTTGTTGCTTATTTTCAATTCAATGCTTTCCTTGGTTATCCTTGTTCAAATTGTGTTTCAGATTTCCTTGCATACAATTCTTTGCATGATTATCCTTTTTCCAATTTATGTTGTGGATTTTCTTACATACAATGCTTTGTCTGGTTATCCTTATTATGGAGTCCCAGTAACACCTTTACAATTGCTCACCTTGTGATAAGAAAGCTTTCCTTGGAAAAGTGTTTCCTTTCAATTTGCATTGATCAATTGCCTTACAATGAGAAATATTTTCTTGACATCCTCTCTTTCAGGATGAGTTGACTAGCATAACAAAAATTGCTAGACTATTTTACTCTCCTTGCACCATACCCCAAGATGAGTGGAACTAGCATAACACAACTTGCTAGACTATTTTGACTCTTCCTTTCTCTTTTCACGTGGATCATGCAACATAACACTACTTGTTGTATTGTGAGAATCTATGCTTCCATGGATCACCTAGCATAACACAACTTGCTAGCCCATGGAATCCATGTTCCTTCCCTCTCTCTCCCATGGATCACCTAGCATAGCATAGCTTGCTAGCCTGTGGAATCCATGTTTCCTTTCTCCTCCCCATGAACATACCTTGCTATTCATTGGATCATGGTTTATCATTTGATGCATGATCTCGCTCTTTCCATATGACCGTGTGTGCTCTTGCAATAGCATTCTAAGAATGATATTAGCAGTTTCAAGACATTTTGATTATCGAGATCTCTTCAACTAGTTGACTTGGAGCCTTTTTTTAGTAGTAACTGTATACACGTAAAAATGGTCTGAAGATAATTAATTAAATAAGCAATTATTTAATTAATTTCCTTCCCAATTTAATTGAATTCATTAGCAATTGATTAAATCCCTTTCATCTACTTATTAATAAATCTAAGGATTTATTTAATAGGTTCATCTCAATAGTTCCCTTTGATTAATTAATCCTCCCCCATTTAATTAATTTCTTCTAATCCCCTAATTAATTAAAACAAATCAATTTATGAGTTGTTGAAAATTAATTAGCCTTTTCTTATTATTTGAGTTTTTGAATTCAAATTACCCACATGCCTCCTAACTTCTAACCACCTAACCTAACCATCCCCCTAACCTAACCCATTTCACCTAACCCTTGTTTGCATTTTTCTTAGAGATTGCATTAATGATATGCTTGATAGTTCTGATACTTAATGTAAGTATAGATCTAATAGCCAACAAGATGAGAGGGTGGGGGTGAATCATACAAACTTAATCTTCCATAAAAACATCAGATTCAACCTCGGTAACATATACTTCAGTAATATAACCAAAACTGCTAAACATGCAAACTCAAAAGCATATAAACATCATATCACTCATAACACCAGATTTAACGTGGAAACCCAAATAGGGAAAAACCACTGTGGGATTTCAGACCCACTAAGAAATATACTCTTCTAGAGTATGCTCAGTTAGAAGTAAATCCTGTTAAAGATTACAAACACATTGCTAGATGTGACCCGGTTAAGGGATTTCCCTCATATCTGTTAGGATCTTCACCTTGTTAGAAGTGACCTTGTTAAAGGATTTCAAACACTCAATCAGAATGTCACCTTGCTAGAGGGTTTTACAAATAAGACTGTTAAGTCCACTCGGTTAAGAGATTTTCTGTCACTTTCACAAAATAACAGTAATAAAAATCTATCTGCAACTTCACATCTAAAATGCTAAAGCAAATTCTTATTTGCTCAATACAATCTAGACATAGAACTAATCTTGTCCATCTGTTGGGCTTCTATACTATGTTATTCAAACAGGTCTTCAAGCTTTTGTGCTCGGTAATCACTATGTAGCATCCCTGTGCATACATTTGTCCGCATGCATTGTTTATCAACAGCTCCCTATTTATAAACAATTAGCTAACCACTTAATCTCTTTGATCACACTTCCCATGATCAATCATAGCCATTAGATCTTCAAACTTGTCCAGGTTCAATGTATCCTTCGATCTGAAAAATGTTTTACCTCGCCTAGGAACTTGCATACATTTCTTGGAACTTGTGCTAGGATAATGCGGTTCAATCTGTGCTATAGATCTTCATGTCAATTTTCCTTTGCCATAGATTCATTAACAAACTTCATGCATGGCATAACAATCATTTAATCAGTTCCAGCTCATCAGCTTCCTTCATTAAATAATGCATGTAACCATTTAATGTATTCTGTTATAGTTCGATTACAACTCTGTGAATACTAAACTTTACTCGGTAGACATTCTGCCTTCATTAACCGATAGCGATAACCTTAGGGTTTACCGACTAGGTTTCTTAGGGTTTACCAACTAGGTTCTTTGCTCGGTAACATAGTATAGTATTAACCTTACAATTTACAACATATGTATGATGTTAAAACAATCTAAACATCATGATCTCATCATTGTCTGACTCGGTAATAGTTGCCCATTGAATACCTTATTCATCCCCTTATTCATCATATTCTTTCTGTGTCTTTTACCGACATCTTTATACTCATCAAATCATACTTCTCAAGATATGGCAACATCATACTGAGTTAGAAAATCAATTTCTTGACATCAATGACAAAATAATAATATCAAGACAGTAAATCATCCTTAATCAGTTATATCCATAATCATCAACAACCTTCTCAATATCCTTATTGAAATGCCAACAATCTCCCATTGTCTGTTATAATGCCAAATGCCAACAATCTCCCCCTTTGGCATTGATGGCAAAACCAATTGATTTGACCTAATTGATTCAGATAGCTGTGAGTTGTTAGTGAGATTCTGAAATGCTCTCTTCCTGTCATCAAAATTCTCCCCCATACATTAGACTTCTCTTTTCTTGAGTCTTCTTTTCTGCTTTTTTCTTTTTAGTCTTCTCAGTCTTTTCCAGTCTTCTTCTCCAGTCTTCTCCCCCTTTGACAACAATGCCAAAGTAAAGAACTAAAACATAATTTTTTCCTGTATGAAGTGAATTCTTGCTGTAATGTGTCAACTTAGTCTCGGTCAGAGCATTTTGTCTTCAATTCCTATTTCCTGTATTGTATCTTGCCTGTATTGTATCTTGCACTGTTTCCTACACACCTTTAGAAAACATCCTAAAGTGTGTAAATCAACATCAACTCCTAAAAGATATTTTGTAGAGTCATCGAATTGATGCTTTCACCAAACTCGGTCAGTGAGTAGAAGATAGAGGTAGGACCCCTAACTTACTTTTGAGATACTCAAAAGTGTCCTTTGGTAGTGGCTTGGTGAAGATATCTGCTATTTGTTCCTTTGTGCTAACATATTCTAACACCACTTTCTTCTCTAAGATAATGATATTTGATAGAGATGTGATTTGTCTTAGAGTGCATAACAGGATTCTTCAAAATGTTAATGGCATTAGTATTGTCACAGAATATAGTTACTAGCTTGGTAACTTTCTCATTTATACCTTCCAATAGTTTTTTGATCCATGCTATATTAGTTCAATTCAATGCTACAGCAACGTATTCAGCTTCTGTTGTTGACTGTGAAACACATCCTTGTTTCTTGCTAAGCCAACTCACTAGTCTTTCTCCTAAAAAGAAAGCTTCTCCACTTGTGCTTTTTCTGCCATCAATGTTGCCTGCCCAATCAGCATCAGTATAAACTTTTAAATCAAAATAATTTCCTTTCTGATATACTAAGCCATAATCCTTTCAAGTATCTAAAAATTCTTTTGATTGCTGTCATGTGTGTTTCCTTAGGATCTGCAGAGAATCTTGCAACTATACCTACTACATGTGCTATGTTCGGTCTACTGTGAACAACATATTGTAGCTTTCCAATCATGGATCGGTAAAGTGTCTCATCAACAAATGTATATTCATCATTCTTTGATAGTTTACAGTTGGTAGTCATAGGAGTACTTACTAGTTTTGAATCCTCCATTCCAAATTTCTTCAAGATTTCCTTTATGTACTTGGATTGAGTAATGAAAATCTCATTTTTCATTTGTAGTATCTGTAAACCTATAAAATACTTTATCTCACCGATTAATGACATCTCAAATTCTTTGCTCATTTCATTTCCAAAGTTCTTGCATAAAGAGTCATTTCCATAAAATATAATATCATCAACAAATATGGCTGAGATCAGTATTCCATTTTCATCATTCTTCATGTACATGTTGTTGTTCTCACTTGTCCTTATAAAACCAATCTTAATCAAATAAGAGTGCAATCTTTCATACCATTCTCTAAGTGCTTGTTTCAAACCATATAATGCTTTGTTCAATTTACATACCTGATCTTTATTATTGTCTTCAACAAATCCTTCAGGTTGTTTAATAAAAACTTCTTCTTCTAATATTCCATTCAGAAATGCAGATTTGACATCCATTTGATATACCTTGAAATTTTTGAAAGCAGCATATGCTAACAATGTTCTTACTCCTTCAAGTCTAGCCACAGGTGCCAAAGTTTCACCATAATCAATTCCTTCTTCTTGAGCATAACCTTTGCATACTAGTCTTGCTTTATTTTGAATGACCTCACCTTTTTCATTTAGCTTGTTTCTAAAAATCCACTTTGTACTGACTACATTTTTGTCCTTCGATCTTGGGATTAGTGTCCATGTGTCATTCTTCTTGATTTGATCAATCTCTTTTGTCATAGCATTTATCCAATCTTCATTGTTAAATGCCTCTTTCACTATTCTCGGTTCAAATTCAGATATTAGACATGTGTTATGTCTTAGTTTGTTCCTTGTCATCACTGGATCATCCTTATCTCCTATAATCTAACTTGGTGCATGATGTCTTTTGACATACTTGGCTAATATAGGCTCGGTAGGCTCTGTATGATCTTCTTCATCACTCGATAACTGGATATTCTCTTCATTTTCTTCAACAGTTTTCTCGGTAAGACTTGTCAATTGAACATAGACAAATTCATCATAGTCTTCTGGTTCCTTGGAATTTCCTTCATCATTTCTTTTTGCAAATTCATCAATTTTCACATTTACACTTTCTACTATTTTGTTAGATGATTTGATCAGACATTTAAATGCTTTGCTTCTAGAAGAATAACCTAGAAATGTTCCTTCTTCACTTTTCTGATCAAACTTGCCATTTCTATCATATTTGTGTACATAGCATCTACTTCCAAAGATTTTAAAATAACTTACATTAGGTTTCTTGTCATACCAGATTTCATATGGTGTCTTCAAAGTACCTTTCTTCAGTTGTACTCAGTTCAGGGTGTAAACTACTGTGCTTATTGCTTCCCTCCAAAATGTTTGTGGCACTTTATTTTCAATCATCAGGGTTCTGGCACAATTCACAATAGATTTATTTCTTCTCTCAGCAATTCCATTTTGTTGTGGAGTTCTCGGTGCAGAGACTTGTCTTTTAATACCATGATCATTGTAAAATAAGTTGAACTCATCAAATGTGAACTCTCCTCCTCTATCTGATCTAAGACACTTCAGTTGTCTTCCTGTTTCATTTTCAACTCTTACCTTGTACCATTTAAACATTTGAAAAGCTTCTGGTTTTTCTTTTAAAAACATTACTGACATCATCCTTGAGTAATCATCCACAAATAATATGAAATATTTGCCACCATAATAACTTTGAACTTTCATAGGACCACAAAGATCAGTATGCACAAGATCTAAAATTCCCTTAGAGGTGTAAGACTTGTAAAACTTGATCTTGTCATTTTACCCATCTGGCATCCTTGACACATAGCATTCTTAGGCTTTTACAAACTTGGTAGACCTCTTACTATGTGCTTCTTACTTATTTTGATCAGATTATCAAAATTTACATGACAAAACCTTTTATGCCATAACCAGGTATCATCTATCTTTGCATACAGACACTTGTTCCGAGTTGAGTCAAGGTGAAATGTATTACCTTTTGTTTGTGTCCCGGTAGCAGCTAACTTTCCATGCTTGTCATGAACTTTGACAATTCCTTTCTGAAATTCTATTCAATAACCTGTATTGTTTAGCTGTGCTACACTCAACAAATTGTATTTCAAACCTTCAACCCAATAAACATCATTGCATCTTGCATTGTCAAGAAGTGTTATAGATCTTTTACCTCTTACTGGACATGGTGCATCATTACCAAATCTTACATAGCCTCCATCATAATCTTCTAACATAACAAACTTGTGTTTATCACCTGTCATATGATGTGAGCATCCACTATCTATGATCCAAGAATCATTAGTATTTATGTGAGATATTAGGGCTTTTTCTTCATACCTTTCTTCATCTGATCCATCTTTGATAGCCACATAAACTACTTCCTCTGTATCAGTTTCATTTGATTTATCATCATTGGATTCCTCATCAGCTATTAAGCATGTCTTTCTATCTCTTCTTCTGAAGTCTCAGTGTCCTCTGTAATGATTATCTTTCTGTCTGTCATCTCGGTAATCTCTATTTTCAGTAGAATCTTTGTCAGGATAGTTAGAAGCCATATGTCCTATTTTATCACAATTGAAACATTTCAAAGGTAGTTTTCCTTTATACTTACCTTTGCCTCTTGGTAACCTTCTAGCTAATAGTGCTTCAAACTCTTCCTGCTTTCTGATTTCCTCATATAGTTTGTGTACTTCTTCCATGTTCTTACAAAATCTTACACTTGCTCCATTGTGATCTCCTTTAGAGTACTTGTATTTTCTTTCATTGTAATCATTAGATTCATCAAGATAAAAAGAACTAAATGCAGATTCAACTTTATTTACCAAAGATCCACTGTTATCAAAGTTACTTAACTCAAATGCATGTAGCTTACCAATATTAACATCTAAAGAAACTGGCATATTAGGTACAGACCTCAATTCATTGATTGTAGAGACTCGGATTGCATAAGCCAGTAGAAGGGTTCTTAACAACTTACTTGTTATATCCTTTTCTTCAATAGTTCCACCTACTCCTTTGATTTGATTGACAATCTCCTTTAGTCTTGTACTGTAATGAGTTATGTTCTCACCTTCATTCATCCTCATAGATTCAAGTTGTCCTCTTATACTATCTACTTTTTCTCTTTGAACATGTTCATCACTGCCATATACAGATATGAGCTTGTCCCACATTGCCTTTGCATCATTGCAGCCTTCTAGATCATTAAACTCTGAGTTGGTCAATGCAGATGTTATTTCAATCATTGCTTGGATATGTTCTTGCTTTGCCTTTATTTCTTCCATAGTCAATGGATAGGTGCTCAGTGTGATGAAATCATTCTCCAGATAATATACAACATATTCTCCAATTCTTGATAGGTGCAGCTTCATCATTTTCTGTCATGTAGAGAAACTTGACTTGTTCAGCTTTAGTGCATCCCTCTTATACATCTTTGGATCTTTGCCTCAAGTACCTTTAAAAATTTTCTTCCGCAGTCCAAAGCTCTGATACCAATTGATAGTTTCGATACTTAATGTAAGTACAGATCCAATAGCCAACAAGATGAGGGGGGGGTGAATCATACAAACTTAATCTTCCATAAAAACATCAGATTCAACCTCGGTAACATATACTTCAGTAATATAACCAAAACTGTTAAACATGCAAACTCAAAAGCATATAAACATCATATCACTCATAACACCAGATTTAACATGGAAACCCAAATAGGGAAAAACCACTATGGGATTTTAGACCCACTAAGAAATATACTTTTCTAGAGTATGCTTGGTTAAAAGCAAATCCTGTTAAAGATTACAAACACATTGCTGGATGTGACACGGCTAAGGGATTTCCCTCAGATCTGTTAGGATCTTCACCTTGTTAGAAGTGACCTTGTTAAAGGATTTCAAACACTCAATCAAAATGTCACCTTGCTAGAGGGTTTTACAAATAAGATTGTTAAGTCCACTCAGTTAAGAGATTTTCTGTCACTTTCACAAAATAACAGTAATAAAAATCTATCTGCAACTTCACATCTAAAATGCTAAAGCAGATTCTTATTTGTTCAATACAATCTAGACATAGAACTAATCTTGTCCATCTGTTGGGCTTCTATACTCTATTATTCAAACAGGTCTTCAAGCTTCTGTGCTCAGTAATCACTATGTAGCATCCCTGTGCATACATTTGCTCGCATGCATTGTTTATCAACAACTCCCTATTTATAAACAATTAGCTAACCGCTTAATCTCTTTAATCAGACTTCCCATGATCAATCATAGCCATCAGATCTTCAAACTTGTCCAGGTTCAATGTATCCTTCGATCTGAAAAATGTTTTACCCCACCTAGGAACTTGCATACATTTCTTGGAACTTGTGCTAGGGTAATGCGGTTCAATTTGCGCTGTAGATCTTCATGCCGATTTTCCTTTGCCTTAGATTCATTAACAAACTTCATGCACGACATAACAATCATTTAATTAGTTCTAGCTCATTAACTTCCTTCATTAAATAACGCATGTAACCATTTAATGTATTCTGTTACAATTCGGTTACAACTCGGTGAATACTAAACTTTACTCGGTAGACATTCTACCTTCATTAACCGATAGTGATAACCTTAGGGTTTACCGACTAGGTTCCTTAGGGTTTACCAACTAGGTTCTTTGCTTGGTAACATAGTATAGTATTAACCTTACAATTTACAACATATGTATGATGTTAAAACAATCTAAACATCATGATCTCATCATTGTCTGACTCGGTAATAGTTGCCCATTGAATACCTTATTCATCCCCTTATTCATCATATTATTTTTGTGTCTTTTACTGACATCTTTATACTCATCAAATCATACTTCTCAAGATATGGCAACATCATACTGATTTAGAAAATCAATTTCTTGACATCAATGACAAAATAATAATATCAAGACAGTAAATCATCCTTAATCAGTTATATCCATAATCATCAACAACCTTCACAACATCCTTATTGAAATGCCAACAATCGCCCATTGTTTGTTATAATGCCAAATGTCAACAATGTTGGCATTGATGTCCATTGAACCGGTAATAGTATTCATGTTATTGTTGATATTGTTGTTTTTGATATTGGCTAGTAACCGGTAAGAAGATCTTTGTTGAAGATGTTGTAAACCTATATGTAAAGTTTGTAAGTTGAACTGGTAAACTAGTGAAAAGGGTTAAACCTTTCTATGCAATGTAACTGGTAAACCCTAACTGATCAAGTTTGTTGGTTTATTATCTGATGAGCGGTAATGATGGAGACACATGTGATCATTGTATGAGGATAAGTTCAAATTGTTTTGGTGCATTTATTTTTGTCTAGGGAAGGAGCAAAGTGGATTGCATCTAATGCACAATGCATGATGAGTTAAAAAGTTCGATGAAGTGGTGATCATGGAGCGGTTGGAATTTTCTTGAAGAATGTGAAGAGATTGTCATGATTTCTAACGATCAAGATTGTACTGACTTGTTTGTAATATCGATGATGAGAATTAGGTTTTTGTTGTGTTACTGAACTAATTGATTTGTATTTAAGGTCGATGAAGTTGTTTGTAAAGGTTGTTGGCAAGATTGATAGAAACCTATTGAGTGTGTAGTTGCCTAACCAGTGAATGGATCTACACTTTGAGTGCAAGCAGATTGAAGCTTAAAAGGATATGATCAAGCAAATGTAGTGATACTCAGACATATCAAGAAAACCTGTTGTTTTCTAACAATTACAGCAGAAGTGAAATCCCTTAACCGGGTAAGCTCTAACAAGCTTGGTTACTCATTAAATCCTCTAACAAAGTGGTCCATTAGCTTGGATTCTTAAATCCTCCAGCGAGGTTACTCCTAACAAAGTATTGTGCTTCTCATCAAGGCATATTTGTAAATCCCTTAACCGGGTGATTCCTAACTGGAATTAGTTCTTACCAAGACTTATTGTAAAGCTTTAATAGGCTTGGCTCCTAATAGGGCGAACTTCAGAAGAGTTCAGATAGCTATCCTTGTGAGTCTCATCTCACTGTGGTTTTTACCTATTTGGGTTTTCCACGTATAAACATTTGTGTCAAGTGGTGAATGTTTTTGTGGTTATGATCTTATTTGTTGATTCGGTTAACTTCTGATAAGGCATGATAACTAGAAGCATTGAGAGATGAATATGTTGAGTTATGATTAAAAATTGTCGATGTTTACAAGATTAAAGTTGTTTACTATTAAGTTGTCATAACAGTTAAACCAGTTGATGTCAATTATTCTTATGAATATTGATCTTGACTGAGATATGTTTACTTTGTGTGACTGAGTTTGAGTTTGGGAACTTTGTATCAAATTTTCAAAATACTGATTCACCCCTGCCCCCCCCCCCTCTCAGTATTCTACTGGATACTTATTCTTTCATCATACCATCAATTGGTATCAGACCATCTCAGGTCCTCTTAATCTAAAAGCCTAACAACTTGAGGAAAAGATCCTGTAGATCATGATGAAGAAAGAATGTCCGAAGTTCAACAAAGATAACTATAGAATATGGAGTGTTAGAATGAAGATTTGCATTAAGAGTCTTAGTAGTCAGTATTGGGATCATATAGAAACTAAGTATATTACACCTACTGGAATCCTGACTGATGATCAGAAGAAATAACAACAAGAAAATCACCAAGCATTAGAGGATATTATCAGTTCTCTGTCTAATGTTAAATATGTAGATGTTCATGGTCTTGAAACTGCACATGAAGTGTGGCAAAAACTTGAAGAGATTTATAGCGGTGTTGAACATGTTAAGATTGCCAAAGAGGAAAGTTTGATGACATGAGATTGTCTGAAGGTGAGAATATCCAATAGTGTGGTCAAAGGATTAAAGAGATAGTTGGTGAGATAAAGAGTGCAGGAGGGAAAGTGAAAGATGCCACAGTAATCAGTAAGGTACTAAGAACCCTGCTACCAGTCTATGCTACCCGAGTTGCAACTATTCAGAAGCTAAAATCCATTGACAAGACAAAGGTAACTCTTGACTCTATTATTGGCAAACTTACTGGTTTTAAACTAAATGGCTATGATGGTAGTGTACAAAAATCAAAATCTGCATTCAGACCTTCTGTTTCTAACCCATCTGTGAGAAGAAGTAGAGATACCGGCCATAGCTATGAATCTAGATCCAGCAAAGATGTCGATGATGAAGACAACTTAGTGGAACTTGAAGCATTATCGGCAAAATGACTGCCTAGAGGCACTGATAAATATAGAGGTAAGCTACCTTTAAAATGTTTTGCATGCAACAAGATTGGTCATATAGTAGCTAATTGCCCTAATGGTGAAAATGAATACAAGAGAGACAAATTTAAGAAGTATAAGGGTAAAGGCAAGAGAGATTGTCTTGTAGCTATTGACAATCGTATTATTGATGATGATGCCAGTGAAGATATTGTGTTTGTAGCTATTAAGGAAGAAGTATCAGATCAGAAGGCACTAGTATCCAGAATGGATAACTCTGATGATTGGATCATTGATAGTGGTTGTTGACATCACATGATCAGTGATCAGAGCAAATTTCTTTCCCTGAAGGAACTTGATGGTGTTGTTCTCAGATTTGGCAATGACTCGCCCTGTATGGTTAAAGGTAAGGGAGCTATTTCTCTTAATGGGAAGAGCAGTGCCGACGATGTCTATTAGGTTGAAGGCCTAAAGCACAATCTTTTAAGTGTGGTACAAATTAATGAAAGAGGATACCCACTTGAGTTTAGAAATGGAACATGCAAAATCTTTGACAACAAAGGTGAATTGATTGCAACTGGGAAACAGACCAAAGGTAATCTATTTTATCTCAATCCTAAAGTTAGAAATTGTTTGATTGCAAAAGTAGATGATAGCTGGCTTTGGCATAGGAGATTTTGTCATATAAATTTTGACAATATTGTTAAAGTAAGCAAGTCTAAGATAGTAAGAGGTCTACCTCAGCTAGACAAACCGGTTAATGCTTTTTGTAAAGAATGTCAGCTAGGGAATATGACTTCTTCAACTTTCAAGAGCAAGTCCTTCTCAGTAGAGTACTTGTTAGATTTGGTTCATACAGATCTATGTGGACCAATAAGAACAAGAAGCATTCAAGGTGACAGATATTTCATGATCTTCACTGATGACTGTTCAAAGATGATGTGGGTCACATTCTTGAAGGATAAGAATGAAGCTTTTGGTAAATTCAAGGCATTCAGAGCCTTAGCTGAGAAAGAGAGTGGCAAAAAGATAAAATGTCTAAGAACAGATCAAGGCGGTGAATTCACTTCTGTGGAGTTCACTAAGTATTATGATGATAATGGTATCAAGCGGTATCTTTCTGCACCAAGGACACCACAACAAAATGGTATAGCAAAGAGAAACAACTGGTTAGTGGTTGAAGCTTCTAGGACTATGTTGATACAAGGAGGTGTAGCAAAAATATTTTGGAAAGAAGCTGTAAGTACAACTGTCTACACAATGAACCGAGTTCTGGTGAAAAGAGGTAAGGACAAGACCCCATATGAATACTGGTATGGAAGATCACCCGATGTTAGCTATTTTAAGATATTTGGAAGCAAATGTTTTATTAAAAGAGGTGATTACATAAGAAAGTTTGAAGCTAAGAGTGATGAAGGCATATTTCTTGGCTATTCCACCAAGAGTAAGGCCTAAAAATGCTTCAACAACCGGACACAGAAAATTGTTGAGAGTGCTGATGTTCATGTAGATGAATGTCTTGAAGTTTCAGATGGAACCAGTTCTGAGAAGAAGGATGAAGATCCTTGCATTTTTCTTTTGGAACCTGAAATTGTTAAATCAAAAACTGGTAAAGAAAATCTTGATGTACTTGTTCAACCGGAACAAAAAAAAATAGAAGAAGATGATAATGAAGAAGTTGAACCTGAAGAGAATGATCATGTTATTCCTAGGTATGTGAGACTGAATCACACTCCTGAACAGATAATTGGAGATAAGGATGTCGATGTACTAACTAGAAGGAAAATAAGAGAGAACTCTTGCATGACCTCCACGTTTGAACCTAGAAGTGCTAAGGAGGGAGTTGGTGATGATCATTGGGTGAAAGCTATGGAGGAGGAGTTGGATCAAATTGAGAAGAACAACACTTGTACCCTAATACCCTGACTGGTAAACAAGAATGTTATAGGTACTAAATGGGTGTTTAGAAACAAGTTAAATGAATATGGTATTGTAGTTAGCAACAAGGCAAGATTAGTATGCAAAGGTTATGTGCAAGAAGAAGGAGAAGATTATGGAGAAAATTTTGCACCAGTGGAAAGACTGGAAGGTGTCAGAACATTACTTGCATTTGTAGCTCATAAGAAGTTCAAGGTATACCGGATGGATGTTAAGTCTGCATTCTTGAATGTGATACTGGAAGAAGAGGTTTATATAGAGCAGCCTGATGGTTATGCATTGACATATAAGGAAGACATGATATGCAAATTTCATAAAGCTTTGTATGGATTAAAGCAAGCACCCAAAGCATGGTATGAATGACTTCATACTCATCTGATGAAGATAGGCTTTGCTAGAACCAGTGATGACAACAACATTTATCTCAAGTTTGAAGGAGATGAAATATTGGTTAGTGAAGTATTTGTTGATGACATTATATTTGGAGGTAATGATGCCATGAGTAATTGTTTTGTAGATGAAATGAAGAATGAATTTGAGATGTCATTAGTAGGGGAAATAAAAAAATTCATAGGCTTACAGATACAACAGATGAAGAATGGTATTTTCATTACTCAATCTAAGTATGTGAAAGAGGTTTTGAAAACTTTCGGTATGAGTGACTGTAAACCAGTTGGAACCCCAATGGTTATAGGTTGTAAATTGTCCAAGAAAGATGCATCTAAGTCTGTAGATGAAAAGGAATACAAGTCAATGATTGGAAAATTACACAATGTTGTTCATAGTCGACTGGATATTGCCCACATAGTTGGTATTGCTGCTATATTTCAGAAGAATCCAAAGGACGCACCAAGAGAATTTTTAGATATTTGAAAGGTACTATTGACTATGGGTTATGGTATCCGTATGGTGGAAATTTTGATTTGAAAGCATACACATATGCTAATTGGGCAGGAAACATTGATGACCGGAAGAGTACTACCGGTGCAGAATTCTTTCTAGGAGGAAGGCTGGTTTCATGGAGTAGTAAAAAGCAGAGTTGTACTTCACAATCTATTGCTAAAGCTGAGTATGTAGCAGCTTAAATGAATTGCACACAAGCTATGTGGATGAGGCACATTTTGGAAGGTTTGAAGATGGAAATCTCATAACCAATAAAGATTTTGTGTGATAATACAAGTGCAATAAACATTTCAAAAAATCCCATTTTGCACGCAAGAACTAAGCACATTGAATTCAAATATCACTTCTTGAGGGAAAAAGTTCAAAGTAAAGATGTTGCCTTGGAGCATGTTTCTACCAAGGAGCAGCTTACAGATATCTTTACCAAACCTCTGTCGAAGACAACTTTCAAGTATCTTAGAAGTCAATTGGGGGTTGTCCCTCTTCATGAAGTTAGTTGAGCATGATGTTGATTACATCAGTCCCTGAACCACTTGCAAAATTTTACATGGATTGATGAAGAAGTGGATGTATTCCATAGGGTGAGCATCAAGTTACAAAATGAGGTTGATGCACAGTGAGAGCATAATTACATTTTTTTTAAACTTTCACTTTGGCATTGTTGTCAAAGGGGGAGAAGAATTATGTGATTAAGGAGAAGATTTATGTGTCTGATTAGGTGAACCAGCGACAAGTTGAAGACATATAGAGCAAGGTGAATACTTGGTAATGTAAACCAGGATTCCTATTCACCAATCTCAGCAACAATTAGAGGCATTGATATTTGTATTGCCATCAATGCCAAAGGGAGAGATTGTTGGCATTTTGCATAGAGATTGCATTAATGATATGGTGTCATTGATGTCAATTGAACAGGTAATGGTATTCATGTTATTGCTGATATTGTTGTTTTTGATATTGGCTAGTAATCGATAATAAGAGCTTTGTGGAAGATATTATAAACTGGTATGTAAAGTTTGTAAGTTGAACCGGTAAACCGGTGAAAAGGGTTAAACCTTTCTATGCAATGTAACTGGTAAACCCTATCAGTTGTTAAACCCTAACCGATCAAGTTTGTTGGTTTATTATCTGATGAGTGGTAATGATGGAGACACATGTGATCATTGTATGAGGATAAGTTCAAATTGTTTTGGCGTGTTTGTTTTTGTCTAGGGAAGGAGCAAAGTGGATTGCATATAATGCATAGTGCGTGATGAGTTACAAAGTCTGATGAAGCAGTGATCATGGAGTGGTTGGAATTTTCTTGAAGAATGTGAAGAGATTGTCATGACTTCTAACAATCAAAATTGTACCGACTTGTTTGTAATCTCGATGATGAGAATTAGGTTTTTGTTGTGTTACCAACCTAATTGATTTGTATTTAAAGTTGATGAAGTTGTTTGTAAAGGTTGTTGGCAAGATTGACAGAAACCTGTTGAGTGTGTAGTTGCCTAACTAGTGAATGGATATGCACTTTGAGTGAAGGCAGATTGAAGCTTAAAAGGATCTAATCAAGCAAATGTAGTGCTACTCAAATAGATCAAGAAAACCTATTGTTTTCTAACAATTACATCAGAAGTGAAATCCCTTAACCGGGTAAGCTCTAACAATCTTGGTTACTCATTAAATCCTCTAACAAGGTGGTCCATTAGCTTGGATTCTTAAATCCTCCTACGAGGTTACTCCTAATAGAGTATTGTGCTTCTCATCAAGGCATATTTGTAAATCCCTTAACTGGGTGATTCCTAACCAGAATTAGTTCTTAATAGGACTTATTGTAAAGCATTAACAAGCTTGCAACCTAACAGGGTGAACTTCAGAAGAGTTCAGATAACTATCCTTGTGAGTCTCATCATAGCATGTTAATCTAGTTAATCAATCCAATCATGCATTTCATATCATTTGCATAATCAATCATGATCAAGTAGCTACTCAACTCTTGAGTTTCCACTTTGGAAGTCATTGCTCCATTGAGAGCCAATCAATCCAACACCTTCAAGGTCCTCAAGAATAGAGGAAAATGGGACATTTCAAGGAAGGCTTATTGTTTGCATCTTTAATCTAGTTTTCGATTAAGCTTTCCATTATGTTTTATTGTCTCATTATATGTGTATGCCTTTCTTATATACCATATTTTTAGCATCACAGTAACCCCTATCATGTGTCTTTTTTCTTTTGTTGTCTTTTTAACTTTTGTTTGTTTTTGTCTTGTTTTGTGTGTCCTTGTATGTGATTGTGTGAGTTATGATCCTAATCTTGGGGGTTTGTTCCTTTGAATTTAGCGATGTATTATCTCCTTGTAATCTTGTAAGAGTTGAGAAACACAACACCACAGGAGCCTAAAGATATTATGCAAGCTGAATAATCTGTTACAAGGAGAAGCAAGGAAGCAAAATAACTAAAAGCAAAAACACAGAAAAATATGCTCAAAAGATGAGAGCTCAATATTCACAAAATGTGTAATGTGATAATGATACAAGGAAAAGAAAATCAACCTCTGATAGGTCAAGAAATCCTAAAAAGGAAAACCTAGGCTTGCACATAATAATTAATAAAAGAATTAATTATTATGCACCTAATGCTAGCTTAAGTGTAAAAATAGATAATAAGGAACTTAAAGAATTAAACAAATATTGTTTAATTAATCAAGTAAAGACCCGATTACTCTAACACCCCCCCTTAAGCTAGACTTAGGGAGAAGCTAAAACCTAGAACAACTACTGAAAGCAGGAAAGATGGGTCCCGACAACAAGGCCTAATCAGGTACCCAAATACAATGAAATTTCTATGAAATGGAGAAAAAAGGAGAAAAACCAGTGGGAAAAAACTCCTCTCCAAAAAGAGATAAAAGAACATGCTGAAAGAAGAAGAAGGAAGGAAGGCCTCATAAAGACCCCCCAAGGACAACTCCCTTCACCCCAAGAATAGAGCACAATTGAAGATAGCGCGATGATGCAAAAGGTTTTGTGAAGATGTCTGCAACCTGCTCGGCAGTGGGAATGTACTCCAGAATGAGAGAACCATCCCAAATCAACTGGCCGATGAAATGCATTCGAAGCTCAATGAGCTTTGTCCACTGATGCTCTACCGGGTTGCGAGAAATATGAATAGCACTCTGATTGTCACACCATAGAATAGTGGGACTATCAAGAGGAAAACCAAACTCAGTCATCAACTGTCGAAGCCATAAGATCTCCTGACTGGTGAGCACAGGAGCTTGGTACTCAGCCTCTGTAGATGATAATGCATGAGCAGTCTACTTCTTGCAAGACCATATGATAGGAATAGAGCTAAGATAGAAAACAAATCCAGAAGTAGACTTCTGATCAGTGACATCACTAGCCCAATCGGAGTCAGTGTAGCCAACAATGTGAGGATCCCCTGATGTATAGTGAATGCCATGAGAACTAGAGCCCTGAATGTACCGCAAAATATGTTTGGCAGCTTTCCAATGACTCTCATGGGGATCATGGGAGAATCAAGAGACAAGGTCAACTGCAAAGGAAATATCAAGATGAGCGTGAGTCAGGTGCAACAAACTACCAACCAACTGCTTATAAAGTGTAGAATCTACTGAAGGAGTGGGACAAGTAGGAATCAAAACAACCCCTAACTAAAAAGGAGTGGGAGCAGGCTTGCAATCAAGCATACCAAAGTGTCGAAGCATGTCAAGAGCATACTTCTACTGGTAGATGTAGATCCCATCAGAAGAATGAATCACCTGAAGACTAAGGAAATAGTGCAGAAGACCAAGGTCTGTCATCTCAAACTGGTCCATCAAGGCTCGCTGAATATGCTGAATCATAGAGGATGAGCTACTTGTGATGAGGAGATCATCAACATAGAGCACAAGAATAAGGATCTCACCCTCAAGAAGCTGAATATATACTATGTGATTAGAATGACTGCAAGTGAAACCAATGGAGAGCAAGAAAGAATCCATCTTCTCATACCAAGCCTGAGGGGCCTGTTTGAGACCATATAATGAATGCCTAAGCCTGCAAACCAAAGAACTGTCCTTCATAAATCTCTAAGGCTGCTCCATGTAGATTTCCTCCTAAAGGTCCCCATGCAAGAAGACACTCTTCACATCCATCTGAAAAAAATGGCCATCCCCGAGAAGCTACAAGAGAGAGTACAAAGTGAATAGAGTTCATCTTGGCGACAGGAGCAAAGGTCTCAGAGTAATCAATACCCTCAACCTGTGAGAAACCCTTCACAACAAGATGTGCTTTATACTTATCAATGGAACCATCAGCTGCATACTTAGTGCAATACAACCAACGACACCTAACCATCTTTCTGCCCTTAGGAAGAGGACAAAGATCTTAAGTATGATTCCTCATCAAAGAAGAATACTCCTTCTCCATAGCACAATCCCACTCAGGGTGTCCTGTAGCCTCTGAAAACTTCTGAGGATCATCTAAAATGGCACGACTCAAAAGACTAGAACCCACAGTATGAGAACGGGTGTGACGAGTATCTGAAGGATCACCGGCCATAGAACTTGCCACCTCAACAGTAAGGTGAGCCCACTTGGGCATCTGAGGTGGAGCAAGTGGAGGTGGGGATGGTGAATCATCAACACCATCATCAGAATCATCCTCAAAATAATCCTGAAGAGATGCAATGGAAGGAGTAGGCAAAGGAGTAGACACTGAAGTCGGGGTATCCACCTTAGGAAGGCGCTCATCAAACTGAATATCCCGTCGAAACAAGACCTCTCTGGAATCAGGATCAAACAACCTATACACCTTAACATCCTCATAATAGCCAACAAAAATGAGGGATCTACTCTTCCGCTCCATGGCTTTCCTCTGAGCATCAGGAATAAAAGCCCATGCCTTATAGCCAAATACTCGAAAAAAGGAAACATCAGGCTTGTCATGAGACCAAGCCTCTTCAGGAGTCATATGTCGAATCACCTTGTGAGACATCTGATTCTGAATATAGTTGGCACAATTGACTGCTTCAGCCCAAAAAACTGAATCCATGGACCTGGACTGAATCATACAATTTGCCATCTCCCGTAAAGTTTTGTTCTTTCGCTCAGCGACACCATTCTGCTGAGGGGTGTAGGGAACAGTAAATTGATGCTACAAACCATGCTCAGTGCAAAAATCTTTGAAAGCTTGATTCACATACTCCCCCCCATTATCTGTACGTATTCGTTGAATAGAATAGCCAAATTGCTTCTCTACAAATATCTTGAAGATTCAAAATGAATCAAAGACATCATACTTGTACTTAAGAAAGTACACCCATGTGCGTCTGGAGAAGTCATCAATAAAAGTGAATACATACTTGGCCCCAGAGAAAGAAGGAGTGGGAAATGACATGAGATCACTGTGAATCAACTCCAAGGGTGCCAAAGCACGAGAGACTCTTCCCTTCGAAAAGGGATCTCTGTGATGCTTTCCAAGCACACAACCATGACAAACAACATCAGTGCAGGAAATCTATGGGAGCCCAAGAGCAAGTACCTGTGTACTCATCTGTTGAAGATATCTGTAATTGACATGGCCCAAGTGATCATGCCAAAAATTACTCATTGAATCTGCATGTGCTATAAGACATGAACCTGCACCTGTAGAGGGCTCAAATCCATCAAATTTGTATAGACGAGATGCAGTATCAATACTCCCAGTAGCCACAACTAAATCAAAGTCATGGAGGTCCCGAATAACCACATCATGTGGTGAGAACTCAACTGTCTTACCAGAGCCAGAATGACAAATTTGATAAATGGACAAGAGGTTCGTCGAGATGTCAGGGACAACCAGAACATCCTGCAGAGTACCCCCATCCAAAGAGACAAAACCTAAACCCAAGACTGAAAGTTGAACTGAGTCACCCACTACAATCTGTGAAGTACCACAAGAGGCAAGATAAGTAACCAACTGTTGAGTGTGAGTCATATGGTGAGAAGCACCAAAATCAAGTATCCGTGTGGACGCATAGGTCGAAGCTCAAGCAGTGAGAGCATGACCTTTTCCTATGGAAGGATAAGACGCCTGAGGTGAGGAGATGTGATGCTGCTGCATGGCATCCTCTAAAGCCTCTAAGCATTTCCAACACCTGGAAACTGGATGTCCTTCCTTGCCACAAAAACTGCAAGTGTCTCCTGATTTCTTCTTAGTCTTGGAGGAAGACTCACCAGACTGTGAAGATTTCCCATATTTCAGAGGAAATGGTGGTTTAGAATTAGACTTAGGAGGAGGCTTGGAGGAATGCTCACTACCTGCAGAAGTCTTCTTTGGCTTTCGTCTCTACTTTTACTTCTCCTTAGAGGACTGAGCAACCAAAGCTTTGTTCTTGAAGCTTGAGAGCATATCCAACTGAGAAAGATGAGACTGCTCATGAGACAGACACTCACAAAAAACATCAAAGGTAGGCATGGTGAAACAAGCACCCAAGCCATCCATGGTGGAGTAGAAAGTAGAAGCAAAAAACTAAAAATGACCCTGAAGCTTCGAAAGAATCAAGTGAATGCACTCTATGTCTGTCTTGATCTTGCCACATCCCTGAAGAACAGATCTGCTAGTCTCGAACTTGTTCAAAAAATCCTCAATGGTGGGAAAGGAATTAGGTGACAAGGAAACCAACTCTACCTCAATCTGTAATGCCTGAATCTCATTAACCCTCCCAAAGAGAGACTCAAACTTCAACCACATAGCCTAAGGAGTGAGCGACTCATCAAGGTGAAACAGAAGACTGTCAAAGACATGCAAAGAGAGCAAACCCATGGCCTCATCCATCTTGTTTCTGTGCTGAAGAAGCTCATAAGGACGCTACAAGAGAGGCTGAACCCCATCCAAACAAGACCACAACCCTCGTGCCCAGAGAAGCCTCGTGATGCGGGGCTTCCAAGTGTGATAGTTGTGTGAAGTCAACAACTCAACTAAAGGATCTGCCATGAAAAAACTCTGCACCTGCACCTACTTGTTGGTTTTATTTATTTCTTATGTGATCTTTTAGAATAGACAGAAGATGCAGAAGGGTTTCTTTGTTTTGAGAGTTTTGGTGTTCTTGATTTCTGATATAAATGGCAGAAAGTGAGAAAAAACACCCCCCGACAATAGATAAACCCAAACCCTAGTACATACTGATGAGAAGGAAGTAGTGCATAAGCAAAAAAATTTCAAGCTGAAATCTCATGTACCTAAGGAAAATTCTGAGAAATAAGATCATATATCTTAATAGAGCATGCTGAGAGCTTTCCAACGCTTATTCGTTTTTGAAAAATAGAGTCTGTTTGCCCATTCTACGACCCTGAAAGTGCAAAAATGAGTCTCGACTTTGACTGAAAAAAATTATAGCCAAATAGCAAAGTTGAAAAACAAAATCCAACACCACGAGGTCCAGCTCAAAACCAACTTTCTGACACCTATTTGTTTTCCAAAAAATGACTCTAGATGCCCAAGATATGACCAAAAAATGAACCCCCCCTCAAAAAGGCAAGAGGGTGGTGGTTGTGGTGCACGGGTGGCACTCTGGTGGCGCTCCGAGGTGTAGCGGCGGAGTGAGGCGGAGGTAGCAGCAGTGGAGGCGGTGGTGGTGGGTTGAGCAGGCGGTGGCGATGGGAGGGGGAAGTCGGCGGGGGCTGGGACTGGCGGCGACCTAAGGGCTAGCGGGGGCCGGCAGGTCGGGGCCGGGACTGATAGGTCCGGTCTGCCAGACTGTCAGGGGTATAGTCGCTGAAACCCCAACGCCCAAAAAAAAAAATTTATTTTTTTAAAACTTTTCTTTTTCTCTTTCGCCTTTTTTGATTTTTTTGATTTTCTTTTTTATTTTTAAAAAAAAATCAAAAAATCGGCCTGCATGTCGTAAAAAGACCCCAAAAAAAAATTAAATTTTTTTCTCGAACTGTGTGCCAGGGTCGTACGACCTACTACTGAAGAAAAATTACCCCCAAATGCTCAAGAGTCAAAATTAGGCAAGTTTTATATGACTATAGGGTTTTGGTGCCTTCTGAGCACAATGGTGAGGTCCGTTTAGGCCCAAAGTGCTCAGAAAAAAAAGACCTATCCCTAAGTACAAAAGAAAACTTCCTAAAACCCCAGATCTGCTTCCAATGCAAAAATTCTCAAAACAAGAACATATAGCTACAGATCTGAAGCTCTGATACCATGTAAGAGTTGAGAAACACAACACCACAAGAGCCTAAATATCTTCTGCAAGCTGAATAATCTGTTACAAGGAGAAGCAAGGAAGCAAAATAACTAAAAACAAAAACATAGAAAAATATGCTCAAAAGATGAGAGCTCAATATTCACAAAATGTGTAATGTGATAATGATACAAGGAAAAGAAAATTAACCTCTAATAGGTCAAGAAACCCTAAAAAGGAAAACCTAGGCTTGCACATAATAATTAATAAAAGAATTAATTATTATGCAACTAATGTTAGCTTAAGTGTAAAAAGAGATAATAGGGAACTTAAAAAATTAAACAAATATTGTTTAATTAATCAAGTAAAGACCCAATTACTCTAACAAATCTCTCTCTCTCTCTCTCTCTCTCTCTCTCTCTCTCTCTCTCTCTCCACTACTTTATCATGAGTATGCACATAGGATCATACCCAAACAAAATAGGGGGCTAAATGTAGAATTGTAAAGTGTAACCCTGTATAATTTACACCACTTTGTGTGCCCCTTCCCTTGCCTTAGTGTGACCCATTTTTAGTTCTCATCCAAGCCCATTTCTAGCTTTTCACATTGAAATTAATGTCATATGTTCCAATGGTGGTCTAAACCTCTGTTTTGGGCTATGTGCACCCTATCTTTAGCCTATTCATTGTGTTTTGGGTGGACAATAGCACCTAGGGTGTCATTGTCCTAGGATAGTGGTGTCTAGAGCATCCTTGTCCTCCCAAATTGGGCCCAATTTTGAATATCCTAGTGCACATTTCCTGCTCATTGGTTTTGGATCATGATGTCTCAATTTGATCATTGGAGGTTGACCTAATCAAGGAAATATCTTGAGAACCCTATATAAGAGCATTATTTTAATCCACTTTCACATCCATCCACTCATATCATAAGCATCCATTATTATCAAGCATTGAGCATCAAGGTGGCATTTCATCCCATCATATCCTTCAAGCATTCTTCAAGATCTAGACACCAAGGAGCAACAACTTACATCAATCTTCATGCAAGCGAAAGTGTTTATGATTAGGTCATTCATGTCTTGTCATGTCATGTCATGTTATTGCATATAAAACATTTAGAAAGCTTAGGAAACCATCGAACCGTGATTTTTGTGGGAGGGTAATGACTTTCACAAGGGTTTATCTATTAATCCATAGTCCATTTGGTGGTCTTCTGTTCTTTCCTATCAAGACTACCTACTTACAAAGGCTGTGTGGGCTTTGAAATTCTATTAAAGGGAAATCAAAACTCTATTTAACTTATTTTCCAAGATAACAAAGAAATAATTTTCTTGGCTAGAAGCCAATGTGAAATTCAAGCTATTCGATCAAGATTTTTTTTTGATCGATTATCCAATCAAGATTTTTAGACTTATTATACAATTATTAATTTAGTTCCTCCTAATACACTTTACAAAACTAAGGATAGAACCTTAAAGCTCCAATGAAAAGATTGGAAATGCTATCCAAACATGCCATTTCACAATTACAAACCCTACAAGGAATATGATTGGATTTCACCCCACCTTCTCATGGTCTCTTAATTGAATCATATATGACATCTCCTATTTTCTTTGGGTACTTGACACCATAGATTTAGACTGTTGGATCCACTATTCTTGAACCAATGCTTGCCCATTTTGCTTAAGGCATTCTTTATTAGGGACTTCCTATTGGTACCATATTAGTTCAACTTGGAGTTGGTGATGCTCATCATTCATTTTGTGTACAAGATACTCTCAAAGACCATTTCGGTTTTATTCTAGAATTTATGAAATCTAAAATTGGATTCATGACTTTTTTAAGCCATTTATATGAGCCTTTTTCACATGGCATAAATTTGACCTAGATTATTTGTTAAAGTTACCCAAATTTAGCACGTTTTCAAGATGGAGATTCTTTTTAACATATGGAAAGACAAGAATTCTACTATTTTTTACGAATTACTTTGTTGATATCCACTTCTCACTATACACTAAAGCTATGATTTGTTCTAATGTGTTTATGTAGATTCAAATGCAAGTGAGTAAACTTAGATTTAAAGTGATACATGCATAAGTGCTATTAGAACATTGGGTTAATGCCCCTATGTATGGTTGCCAAAGTCTTTTGCCTTCAGCTTCCCACAAGGGTCATTCTCGTCTACATGGATGTTAATGTGAAAATATAGCTAGATAACTTGGGGAAGTGATGACCCCCAATCACATGTTTCCTAGACTCCTTCTAGAAGAGCCAAAAGTGGGTCTACTTGTGGGAGATCTTAGCCCTCTCACTCGCTTTTAGCCTCCTCCTAGCCTCATGACCTTAAAACTCTTAGTTGGCCAAATTGTGGCAAGTTCCCACATATGATATAATTATTCTCCTATTCATACTACTTAGTCACCTCCGATGAACGAGAATAGAAGAGGGTTAGTTGGGAACATATCATTGATTACTCTAATCTTGTTAATGTATGAGATCATCTAGTTGACCATGCCCTTGCTCCTCCTTTTACTAACATAACTCTCAACACTTCAATGATTTTACTTTATTATTATTTCATCTTATTGTTTTATTTTATTATTTTAAAAAATAATTATTTAAATTTGACCCCACATAGACTTTCAAGGTACACCTTCCACCACCTACTAAATAATGTATTATTTTCTCTTCAATTATTCATGAAAACAAATCTTATTCTTGTTTGAGGACGGCGGAGATATTGAATCTTGTATCTCGTATATTCGACGAGGATACGCCACGCGTCCAATCTTTTAGTTTCATTAGAACTATCAATAAATATATAAAAATATTCTCCTGTGTTAGTTGTACTTTATATGATAATATTATATATTCGCAGATGCCCATAAATATCTTGTTCTTTCGTACATAGCATCTTTTATAGAGCAGTTCGAAACGGAATTCAGGACTTCGATATAATGGAGGGCAAATTGCAATGTTGGGTTTTTCTGCTAATTGTGGCCAGCTTTTCACTCATTCCTGCAACATATGCAAATGTGAAGACTCAATATTGTGGTAAGCGATAAATTCATGGTATTTGTTTTTTATTGGCAGCACAGATTTTTGGCTGACTATAGTTAACCTAATTGAATTGAATTTGAACACAGGTTCTGAGGAAGACTATCTGGTAAAGGTTGATTCTGTGGATATCGATCCAAATCCAGTTGTCAGAGGAGAAACTGCAACCTTTAGTATTAACGCAATTTCTGGTAACTACACAAGATATAACTCCTGTTTTTGTATTTTCTGTTGTTATCTTTTTATAATTTGGGTAATTGGATTGATAACCTCCTTATGTTTTTGGGTTAATACCGTTTCCCAAAAAGCAATAATGCACCAGTTGAAAACTGTCGAATGTGTAGAATTTATCTCAGTTACGTTTTCGAATCAAAATATTCTGATTGTCTCGTTTTTAGAGGTTTTTAAAATTTTATTTCTGTGAGATTTTAAAACGCACACAAACGCCTGCATCGGTAATATAGACCATAAAAGTATGCGCGCAAATTAATCCCTTGACTTCCCGATTGACAAAGCCTTTGGTGCATCCAATGCCTTATAAGCTTATTTATCTTACAAACTATTATCAATTTTTCTAAAATTGTGGAGAAAACATCCCTGGCAGATTCTTTTGGGATTGTTGATAATGATAATGATATTAATGTCTATAAAAGGTCAAAACTGATTAATGCAATTGTGAAAGACACTTAAAAGTCTTTTACCTCGTATCCATACCCATTACCCTCCTTCATACTCCTACCCATTGACTGAAAGGTCTCTCACATTCCCAACCTAAAATCTTTCATCTCATATCCATACCCAATATACTCGTCCTCATCTGCTTATCCATCGACTTAAAGGTCTTTTACTTAAAAGTCTTTTATCTCATATCCATACCCAATACCCTCCTTCATACTCCTACCCATCGATTTAAAGGTCTTTCACATTACCAACCTAAAATCTTTCATCTCATATCCATACCCAATATCCCCCTCCTCATCCTCTTATCCATTGACTTAAAGATCATTCACATCCCCAACCTAAAATCTTTCATCTCATATCCTTGCCCAATATCCCCTCCTCATCATCATACCCTTCGATTCAAAGATCTTTCACTCTCCCAACCTAAAATCTTTCATCTCATATCCACATCCAATAACCTTCCCCTCTTGACCTAAAAGTCACTCATCTCATATGCATGCCCAATCAACCTCCCCTGTTCATCCCCTTTACTGAAAAAACAAATTTTATCATATATATATTAACGTTTGCCAAAAAATTTCAAATTGTAGCCGTAACCTCTATTGACATGAGACGAGACAAGATCCTTTAATATCCTTAAGTCAAATTGATCTGTAGGATCGTATGGTTTTCTGTTTTGGGTAATGTTTGTTTGGATGCCCAATGTTAAAATCAATTCTCCATCTTTCATTTCACTTCAATTAAACTTTTATGTTGTAGGTTATGTTTGCAAGAGCACTTGTAAGTGTGCCCAGTTTCATTATATAGTGGTCACTTAAAAAGAATGACTTGCATTTTCTACTTTATTCAATTTGTACGCCACATATATTGTTTTTCTCTGGTTCATTTAAGTTACATACCTTGTGAATTTTTTCTGTAAGGGATTTTTCTGTGTAAGTCTATTCATCAAGTTTCATTTGATAAGATATAATGTTAACGAGTATAAATAGGATTACAGTACATGTTTGGAATAAAACATTTTTTTCAGAGAAAACTCTGTCAATTTTTGAAAATATAGTCTATTTTATAATTTTTATTAGATGGTCTCATGGACTTAATGTGTTTTACAATATGGCAGTATAAAATCGTTTAGGCTATTCCATATACATCTTTCTTCGGTTAAAAGCTTCCATCATCTATAAGCTTCATTACATATTCTTTGCACCCTTTATATATACATGATAAAAATGAGTATGCAGTATTTACAGTTGTAGCAGTAACTTTTGTTTTTCTGTTATTGCGAGTGTGCTTTTATTGGAATTAGTTTGGTTCTTTCTTTTGTGATCGCCGAGTTTTCTTTTCCAAGCTAGATATGGGATTGATGGTATTCTAATAATGCCAGAGTTATTGCTTCTTTTTTATTTTGTTGTTGTTTCAAAGGTTGTTAGTGATTTAAGTTTGGATGTTCGACCTCAGGTTTTTCAGGTTTATCAATTTCAGATGGTACAATTGCACCTATAGATAATTATGTTGTAATTTTACTTAGAAATGATTGCAGATTTATATTGACAGATATAAGGATTTATGAATATGAAGTATCTTTGAGACGTTCAAATGCTAAGAGATATTTAACATTTTAGGCGCCATTGCAATCTCAAAAGTATATTTTTTTATTTCTTAGGTCAAGTTTAATTTACGTAAGGGAGATTCGTTAGATTTAAATTTTATCTCTGCTGCAAATTAATTGTAATAAATTTTCTTTGACAGATTAGGATTATTAAGAGGTGCTTAACATAAATCTTAATAGGATGTAGTGTGTAGTCATTTGTATCTTATCTTCGCCTAAAGCACCCATGGAATGTGGTCTCTATTTATTATAGAGTATTTCTCCGCTTGCCATAAAGATTTTAAGCAAAGCTTAACCTTCTTCGTTTGCAGCTCTTATGATACATTTCAAATTTGTTTTTATTTATTTCAGGTCTGTTTCTTATGTTTTGTAATCCTTTGATAGGTTCAGTGATTTTCTTCATGTTTTGTATACGATTGATTTCAGAAGAGTGTTGTGTAAATTGGTTTGATTTATGTTGCATTGATTCCTCCATCTTGGGTAGTCGACAATAGAAAACTAGTTAAGCACTTTGCAAACATGATTTTGTAATAATTAGTCTTTTATGATGCCTTCCTAATTTTAAATATCTGATATTTGCTCTGGTTCTGCAGAAGATAGCATTTCTGGTGGAAAATTGACTATCGAGGTATTTTTCTTCGGACTACGTATTCATACAGAAGATCATGATCTTTGTACCAAGACAGCATGCCCTGTAAAGGAAGGGAGTTTCGTTATTACACACGCGCAGAGTTTGCCAGGATTTACACCACCTGTGAGTTATATAAATTTTGGACGATTAGACATTCTTAAATTTCCTTATATCCTATATGAAGTATTTATATCTTACTTAAGGTTTTTCAATTTTTTCTCTAGTTTTTATCATCTTATGCCAGAGAAAGGTCTGCATGTTAGAATCAGCTGGAGAAACCTATATTTATGGATTGCTAGAATTTTTTGTTTGAATTTGGTCTACCGTTAACTGCTACAAGTCAGTCTAGGCTTAAGTATAATAGGGAATTGGTAACATTTGTCTATGAGTATGTCAAAGGTAGGATTAAGATCTAAGACATTGATTAATCATAAGAACCATCGTGATTACGACTTCCCATGTAATCTTCATTTGGCAATTCATTATTGGATTCTTTCTGTTTCTGTTTTGTGTGAAGGGTGAATTCTTAGCACCAAAAGTTTGAAACCACTTCTCGTGTACAGTGTATCCTTAACTTCAAAAACTTCCAGAATTAGCCATCTGTAAAGTGTATTCAAGTTTTTTCAGAGTAAAGGCTGAAGTGTGCAAAAATTGTTTTGATTAAGTGAGTTACAAATACAAAAGAAAAAAGTTAAAAGGTGAGATACATTATATATATTGGTTTTGTGGGTATAACAAGAGGGACCAAAGCCATTTAAGTTCGGGGGGAAATTTTATCATGAAGACAGCACTTTTTGTTTTGTAGTTCTTTCAATGCGTATAAATTTATAATTACATGTATTAGTAAGTAGACCACCCGGATTTTAAATCGGTAGGATAGGTCGGTTCCAGTAATGCAGTAAGTCATGCCCACACTTCTCTATTACCCTCATGAGTTCCGTTGTAAGATTTAGCCATATGTTAATATATTTCTTATTAGAGACATTAAACTCCAGCCTATAAGACAGACTAGACTTCAACTTGAGTCTCGAATTTCAGTATGTGCATAAACAATTCTAATATGAATCATAGTTTTCTTGAATGTTTTCTCTGGATAATTCTTAATTTTTTTGTCCCTGTAGCAGCATGACCCTAATGGTGGATTGTGCATGGCATTTCTTTTTCTCCCAAGATAACTGGATGCAGGTCCAAAGGACTAATAAACCTAACCTAATATTTAATTGAATGGGGCAAGAAATTGAAATCTTTATTAGACTGTCCAGGTAATTAGTCTTTGCGTATACATGATGGTTGGCAGAACTTTACAAAATTTTAGATTTTCTCTCTGTAGCCTGCCTTTTCAACTTCAAAATGTACAATCAGCTTCATGGTAATGGGGAAGAAGGATGGATTTTCCATGCTAGTTCAGGCTGCAATTTACAAAGATATAATTGTGAGGGATGCTTTCAGTTGATTTTGGGGTGAGACCATAGTTTCAAATCTGATTGCGAATTTTACTCCCATTTAGTTAATTTTTATAATATTGATTCATCTGATTAGCCCTCATGATGGAACATGCTTAGCAAGCATGGCATTTCCATTATGCATAGTTCCGTTCTGATTTACGAGTTATCAGGTGTTTAGCTATCTTAAGCTTCTCCGGGATGATGCATTTTAGGGAACTAGAATGATCACTGAAAACTTCTCCTTATGGTTTATGTTGTAGTATCTTTCAATGTATTTTTCTTTCCTTGTGGGCAGAGAGGAACATGATTTTTTTCTTTCTGGTTTTTTTATGTGCCACTGTACCCTTGGACTTAATGCACACGGAGATGTCTGTTTGTATGCTTGGATTCAGTTTTTGGTTTAGTGGTTGATTTAGAGTACGGACAATATAACCTTTTTATATTTCGCTATGTTGTGTAAACAGGGGATCTATGTCAGGATGCCCTCCTGTTTGCAAAGATTCCCAAGTTTGTTCTCTTCAATATTATATGTGGTTCTTGTCTCAGCATCTGTGAATGCCAGAGGAAAAAATGGTGCGACATTTTTGACAAAAAGCTGTAGCAAAGCACTTAGATATTAGCCTTTCCTCTTGGTCAAGGCTCAAGAAACAATAGTGATGATTCACTGAATTCAAGGTCCTTGCCCATCCAATGCATTATTCAGCCTTCATCGGAGTCTTTTCTTTCCTATGTTTTACTGGGAACCGCATATCCAATTATGTATGGGGGTTACCACTAAGTTTTCCCTCAAAATAGATAGAGAGAATATTTTTTGAAAGTGGGTCTTAGCTATTAAATTGTTAGAGCTTCTTTATGCAGCCTTTGACACTATGACTAGGGATTTTCTTTCTCTACAAGAAGTCTGGATCTAATTATTTGCCAACCACTGGAAATGTGGAAAGACACTTTTGTGAAATCAGAGGTCTACTAGTGAAATCATTATGTGATAGCTAAGTTGCAGGTTCTGTTACAGGAATGGGTTTGGGTATGCTGGTACAGAATTTTTTTCCCCCAAATAGACCTATGTTGCCACTTGGTTCAACTTCATTTGAACCAGAAGCAACTACACGGCTACTCCCACTAGCTACATTAATATCATTTGTAGGAGTCTCTTCGTAATCTGACTGATTATGGGCAGTTATTAAATAGATCCATCTGAGTTGGCACACTTAGAGGCTGTATCCTAATTCTTCATTGCCCCTTAATTGTCATCAACTTCTTTATGTGATAGGAGGCACAAATTGGAATTGACGTAGACGAAATCTTTTGCTTATTTGTTTTGCAGACAACACCGTTGTGCTTAACTACGCGGACAAAAGAGTACGTACTCCAATTTCACTCAATGGAAGAATTTTTCCAACCTATTGAGATTGGAGAGAAAGTTAGTACAACTTAAAAATGTGAAAGAATCGTAAGAATGTTAATAATAGAAAATAAAAACTGCTTACCTGTGATAGAATTTTGACTGCAAGAGGTTGGAGGGACATAACTTTGTCTGTGGAGTACCACCATATGAGTGTTCATCTTGTACTTGGATCGAAGAGTGCAAATACTATGGTTTTGTGATGAGATGAATTTGCCAAATTTAGTCTTAACATTATCCATTACTTTTGAATCTTAGAAGATTCATTGAAATACTTTCTTGTACCTGTCAACAATTTCATTGTTTCTATATGGAGTGACTCTTTGAAGCAAAAGAAGCATCTTTGTGTTGTAATATTTGGGAGATAATGCAAGGACATGGTCATCCTGTTCTAATGTTCAAGAATGATTATTTTCACCTTTAGGAAAAGTGTTTCTTTGGGTTCATTTTCCTTTGCTATTACGGCCTTTATTTCCATGTCATCATAGATTTCCCCTAAACACAGTTAATCTGTATCAACAAACCTGATCATACTCATGATGGGCTTGGTGAAACTCGAGATGTAATTCACATAAGCCCACCAATCATCATGCAAGATTGCTGATTTCATCTTTGGATCCTTTGTGAATATGTTTGCCTCCACAAATACCATTGGTTGCTAACGACCATGCCACTTATTGTCTCGTGCACCCTCACAAGTCATCTCAAAACGATTATGTGCTATTTGAAACAAGTGTCTCAACAACCTAATAAAAGTGTAAAAGCTAGGTTAATAACAAATTTAAATTTAAATAAATAAATGTCATATAAATTTGATTAAAAATAATAATTGAAATTTCATAATTTTACCTTCAACAATTTTAAGAAAGTCCTAAAGATGTCTTGTGACATAATAATTTCACAACTATTTGAATATTCTCACCCTTGGTGTATTTCTTCTCCCCACTCTCCATTTGAGTGACAATTTTTTTGCATTACCAAGTTAAGGGAGGGGATGGTACATGGTGTCCAAAATATGTGCTTGAATCTTTCCTCAACCAAAGCACTCGTTGCTCTACAATTTTTTGCATCATCTATTCGGAATTGGACAACTTTCTTAGCATCCACCATCTTTATGGATTCAATGAGGATTTTGGAAATAAAGTTTACATCCTTTACTTGGTCCTCACATTCAACTACTTTAAAAACATTGCCCCTTAAGAGGAAATTGCATTGACATTTATTAAAAAGGGTCACTATTTCCGCTCTCTCTTTCACTTCTTTCCCTCCACTTCTCTACTCATCTCTCTCTCACTCTTCTCCTTCTCAATATCTCCTCCCTCCCTCTCTCTCTCTCTCACACACACACACCATCTCTCTTTGTAACTCCCTATCTCTCATTCTCTCTCTTCTCTCTGTCTCTATCCTCCTATGTATCTCTGCTGAGCTCAATCTGTCCTCTCTTCCCTTCTATCTCTCTTTCTCTCTCTAGATCTTCCTTTTTCTCTTTCTCTAGTTGTTCAATGGCTATCACATTTTTTCAATATTACTCGTAGTGGAGGATGAAAAGCAAATAACATTTTTTTATTCAATCTGGTAGTGTTAGTATAAATTATTGACACCATTTGTTAGCATATAAAATTGAAGTTTCCATTCAATCGTTAAGTATAACATATGTTTTAATGGTTTTTTGTATGGATATTCTCCCTTGCCTTTTTGTAAACATGGTTGATGCTCGTCTTTCTTAGACATAAAAGTTGCATTAAAAAACATCATAATTAAATAAGAGATTATTTAAAAGAAGAATTGCATACTTCAAATATGTTGCTTTCTCTCTCAAATATCCTATCAATGCAATTTGGCAAGGCGGGATCCCCCTTTAAATAGTTGGTGTTTCAAAAGTGGTTCCCATTCATACCATTTGGGAGCAGGGAGGTATGGAAGTGCAAGCAATCCATAAGGGTCTATGTGGATCATTGGTTACCACTTTAAATAGTGCTTGCTTGACGCTTGAACTTACAATAATAAAAGTGAAACCCTTGCAATCAGTACCATTAAATTACATGTATATGCTAAATAACTTGATAATATGATAGTAGTAGGTCATGATAACTTTTAACAGTCAAGAATAAATATATAACTGTGAATTTTTTTTAAAAAATTCTATTTATTATAATTAATAAAAATGCAATTTTTTATTACAATCTATAAATAATTAAAAATCAGAATTTTTTTCAAATATATTTTTAAATTTTTCTAATTTTTCTTTCTTCGTTTTGTTTTCATTAAAATAATTCTAGTAGTTAATTGTTTAGCTGGTCGCCCATGCTTTGCTTGTTGGCTTTGTTTGACCACCAACCCTTCGGCTTCTGCTTCCGATCACAACCTAATTAACCTTTTGGGCATATCTACTTCTTACCTACCGCACAGTCAAACTCTTTGCCTCTCTTCTCCTCCAAAGGAATTGCTGCAGCAGTTTTCTTCACGGGAAGAAATTTGTGAATGAAATGAAATGAGCTCCTAAGACCTTCCACACGCAACAAATGAACAGGTGACAATTCAATGCGTAGATAGACGGATAGGATTTGGTTCAATTCTCCAGCGGCCTCTTCTTTGCTTCCTATCATTTTATCCACCGCCATTGCACCACTGTACAAAGATATCAGATTGTACAAAGATATTTTGAAGGGACAGTTCATAGAATGATAAATAATGCAGTCTTTTTCATAGCCAGCTTTGGTCAATAAAAAGAAAAAGTCTATTTTGTAACCAGCTGTATACAAGATTATGGGACGGCTTTTGAGATGGGAAAGCAATATACAAATTGTTTCAGTTGTTTTCTTGGGTGTAATCCTATGCTACGTGGGCTAATCAGTAGGTTTGTATTTTTATCAACTTTTTTTGTTTAGTATCTGGTGGATTTTTACCTGCAACTGGTAGATTTGGCACCAAGGAATTGGAACAATCACCCATGGTCCCCCCAAAATATAAGGAGTCAATAGAGCACAAGAAGACATTTAGAAACTAAGGGATAGGATTTGGCACCAAGGAATTCGAACAATCACCCATGGTCCCCCCAAAATATAAGGAGTCAATAGAGCACAAGAAGACACTTAGTAACTAAGGGATAGAAATCTAAGTACCACTCCAAAAGCCATGTATACACCTTACTCAAAGGACTAGGGGTACTTATTCATTTATTTGGAGCTGAGGAGCAAAAGATTTGTGCAGAGCAGAAGTTCAAGAGCTAGAGTGAAGAGCAACGTTCCGTGCTCTTGTGAGGCCATACATTCTTGTAAGACACATTGTGCATCTGCTTGTTGACAGGGAATAAAGTTGAGAGCTTTTCTTGTGGTGTTTTCATAAGCATTGGTTCCATATGTATATGTATCCTCTGCATTTGATTTCCATTTACGAACTGCAAGAGTGAAGTTTGTTTTGGCCAAAAATTACTAGCTATGCTTTTCCAGCATATTTTTGTTTATATTGTGTTATTGAATTAGCAACAGCCATAGGCCATACAAATTACAGATGAATTACCTAACAATAGACTGCATCCTAATTTATTGACTTTCTCAGGTTCTATATTGCATTTGACATCATCACATAATGAAGCTGTAAGGGAGTGTTCTGCCTCCACTTCGTGAACAATGCTGAAAGATATGTCTTGATAGAGAAGTTCTACCAGGTTTTCTTGATAGGCTGTATTGTTTCTTGATCAGCATCTTTGCTATTTTGTTTCTTCCATGTACTTAACATGCGGGTTTGGTTGCCATTTTAGTTCATCGATTGAGTGCTCACCTATTGTATGTTTTCAGTAGCAGCTTTTCTACCTACATTTGAATATAATTTCTTTTCAAAATTTTTACTGAACATCACGAGCACCATAGCTAAATCATGAAGGTTTTATCTTTGTTAGCCCCTTTTTTGAGAAATTTTCGAGGTTACATCTATTAAGGTCATCATTCTATTTGGATCTCTAATTTTTCCTTTTGTTTGGCATTGTACAGGGTTCCTATAGGCTCAGGGTAAAATTGACAGATGTTGATAACAAGCTGTTGACGTGTGTTTATGTCCAATTCAGCATTGTTCGTAATAGCATCGTTTCTGCCATCGAAGATACAGCAACTTCAGGAGTGCTGTAAAGAACTTGGTTGCTGATTCTTAGTCTTGATTTGAAATTTCAGATTATGTCGAATCTTTATAAATTTTAGCTAGTCATTTGTTTGACTTGGATCGCTGTATTTTAGTCAAGATGTACATAGGCTAGGAAGAGTTTTCCATTACGTCTGTTCCTTTTAGCATGATATCATACTTTCAACCATAATGTTTTTAGGAATTTGTGGACAACTGTTTTTTTTTATAGATAATTTGTGGACAACTGTTGGTGTTTATAAATATGTGGTATAACTTATTAATTGAAAAAAATGTGAGAAGTTTTTGTTGACTGCCGTAATGGCTTAAGGTGAAGAATAGTAACATTTTTTTTTGGTCGGTAAAGGCAAAGCCATATTTTGTATTAATTAGTGTAGATACATATGATTACCACTGAATTTCAAGATATTCAAAAAACCTCTGCTCTTAAAGAGCACAGAGGTCCCTTCAAAACCAGAACCTTTTAGCTTAAGGTTTAGCTACTTTCCTGAGCCATTTAAGGTTTGATAGTCTAGAAAAGCCAAAACATAATTACTGATAATGTCCGAATTCAACGACCTAGATTCAGAGTTTTTGAACTTAAAATTAAAGTCTAATAAAAATATACAAGGACGATTGCATATTCAGTAAACTAAAGGAGGTATCCATAGAGAGCCTAGCTTGTGGAGGGAATGTCCGGTTGAGGAAGTTGGTTCCTTGGGCGGCCTCAACCTCTGCTTGCTGGAAAGCTCCGACCACGACCCCTGCCCTTGCGACCTCTGCTCGAGCCTCCTCTACAACTTTGTTTTGGTTTAGGTTCTGTATTTGCAGCAAGCATAGGCAAGAAGCCATTCATTCTTGTGAAAAGGAACAAAATCTCCTCTTTCCCTTCAGCGTCCGGATCTTCACCTAAAAAATGCCATTTGAGGTAGCTCAGCCCTGCACTAGCAAACTTTTTGCGCCTATTCAATTCTTTATCCTTCAGGTCCAGAAGGAATGGGTAATAATTGATGAGAGCACCATGGGCGTTAAAAAGGATTTTGTCGCTAGGTTTGGGCGCACTAGAATCGTGGTTGGCCTTATTCAGAACTTCTTGGAGCTCTTGAAGAATTTCAGCTGGGAAGAGTTCCCTGGTAAGGTTCCAGATTAATTGCGTGGAAAGCTTTTGATCCAGCAGTGACACCACAAATCTGGACGAAATGCTAGTGTTGTCTCTTGGGTATTCATCTCTGCTCAAATGAGCACTCCCCATAATCAATTTGACTGCTAAAAGAACCGGAGGGTCTGAGTAGATGAGGAGACGCTCGAGTCTCAGGTCCGTAATCTTTCTGAAAGAAACTTGACAAGTAGAAGCACCAAGTGAGATGGGGGTGTCATTGCCAAAGCAAGAAACGGGCCTGGGATAAACACTCATGATGAAACCGAAAGGGGCTCGGAAGACATGGCGACCGTGGGCAAGGACAAGCAAGAGGAGAGCCAAAGAGCAACTAGTAGAGCCAAAATGAAAAAGAGAAGCGATACTTGGACTATTCTGCAGGAAGGCGAGTGCACAACTCAACGAGCAATGATGGGAAAACGAGAGCAATTAAAACTCACGCGAAGGTGGCGGAGAATAAATGCTCAAATCAAGCCAAATCCATTAAAATGTGGAGGGAGAGATTAGCCTGTGGACAGCTCATGCAAGGACAAAGAGGCGGTGCTCACCAGCTGGACTTCAATAGGTCTCGTATTAATGTTGCCGGTTAGTCTACTCGGCTATACCGGACCCACCTTGCATCCCAAGGTTAGTTGAGTGTTAGTTTGAAAAGAAGAGTGACCGTTGGTGTTAGCCGCCAAAAGGAGGGCAAGTAAGGAATTTTTGAATTTGATTTATGCATTCCTCCAGTCCACTAGCAAGCAGTGACTCGAACCTTGTTTGATCGGTCATATTAGCTTGGTCGATCTAAATTAGCAGAAGGCTAAGATCCTTGTGACCACCAGTGAATAAAGGTTCCTAAAGCTGCAACTTTTGATAGAGCGTCCGCCTCTGTATTTGCTTCTCTATAAATATGTTTTGCCTTGAAGTGTTCCAAATTGTTTAGGATTTCTAGAATTCTTTCCAATAGAGCTTGAAGCCTCCAATTGGGGGTTGTCTTCTTCCTTATAGCATTAATTGCTGTCTCCGAATCTCCTTCCACTGTAACATTTTTGACACCATGGTTGATGCAGTCTTTCAGGCCTAATAGTAGAGTGGTGAACTCTGCTATGTTATGAGTGTCAGGAGGGATTGGTTTTGCCATTTTCCCGATGATTGCTTCTGATTGGTCTCTGATGACATAGCCTATTCCGGAGGGGCCTGGATTGCCTTTGGAGGCCCCATCAAAATTCAGTTTTACCCAGTCTGGCTTCGAGGGAGACCAGATTGCATCTTTCCTTTTAATTGAGTTATGGCGAGAGAGTGAGGGAATAATGATTCCTTGCCAATTTTGACTAATTTTCCTATCCCATGAAGAGAAAACTTTAGATTGATTCGGAGCAAAGGTTGTTTTGCTATTGATTGAATCCATTATTGCCGATTCTATTGAATTTAGAATTGATTTCTGATTTCTAGCTTTACCTTCAAATAGCCCGCGGTTCCTTTCTTTCCAAATTTCCCAAATTAAGCATGATGGATCTATTTCCATAATTTGGCTCAGCAAGCTCTCCTTTGATTTCATTCGGCAAGACTAAGATCAGTTCCAATTTTGCACAGAGCCATCTCCAACATTTAGAGGCAAAGGGACAGGTCAAGAGGAGGTGGTCTGTTGACTCCGATTGGGCTTTGCAAAGTATACATCTAGAAGGTCCTTCATAGCCCATTCTTGTGAACCTATCTGCAGTTAGGATTTTTTTTTGGATTGCCAACCATGCAAATATGCCCGCTTTCGGGATGACTTTGGAGCTCCAGAACATCTTGAGAGGGATATTGTGGTTGTTGAGCTCTACTGGGCTAACCAGAACTCTGTAACCATCCTTTGAGTTATACTGTCCTGTTTTGGAAGGCTCCCAGATGAGTGAATCTTCCCCTCTTCTAGGGGTGATGTTTCTCGCTTGTAGGTGGCCTAAAAGCTCTTCCAGGTCCTCCTTTGGAATTGGCAGGCCCTCCATTGATTTCCACTTCCAGCATAGTGTGTTTGGTGTATCTACTATTTCCATATAGTCTTTAACTCTGACTCCCCAATTCTGTTTGAACCAGTTTTCTGTTGCAGGGATATGAATTATATTTGCCAGGGGTGGATAACCACCCCAAGAGTCTTCCCGGAATAGGCTTGCTGAACCATCATGAATATCCCAAGAGACTAAGTTTGAGATCAGGTTTCTATAAGAGATGATGAAATTCCATATTCCTGATCCTTTCGGAAATGACCTTGATCTAAGGATGTTTAGATTATTCTGATTTGAGAGATACTTTGTTGCTAGCATTCTGACCCAGGATGCATTTGTTGCTTTTCGTGGATTGCTCAAATGTCACATTTGTATGAGAATGGAAATCATGATGGTGAAACACACCTAGAATCACAATTTGTTGCTTTTCCTGATTTTTGTCATCCTTACTTTCATTGGCATTTCTGCTCTACAAGTAAACTTTCATAGATACCCCCAACTCCTCGAAGGACCATAAAGAGAAAGGCAATGACTAGACGGTCCTTGACCTAAAAATAAAAAAGCAAATTGCTATGGTATTGCCCTAAATACCTTATTATTGTTTTCATATTGATTATTGTTCACAGGACAAATTACATGCTTTTGCAGAATGTGCAAAGGGTGATTGCATACAACTATAGAATGAAAGCAATATGTGGGGAGAAGAATTCATTTTTCATTAATGTGGAAAGTTTGTGATTTTATCCCTTTTTTATATTGAAGGGTTAGTCTGACCGAATCTTATTTTGAAGGGTTAGGAAGTTAAAACACAAAATAATATATCATGTTCTTTGAGATGTTTTTACTTTGCAACACAATTAGCTTTTTAAATCCTTTAATTTTCTCATGCTAATGATCTAAAGTCCCTTACGAGCATAATCAACAACTACAATTATCTATTCTATCTATTAACTAAACAATATAGATTAACATTTGTATGTTAATTAAATTATTTATTATTATTCTAATTTAAATAAATATGTAAGTCCATCATTTTCCTCTTATTACATCAATTTGAACAAAGGATGAAATACTACAAGTGTTGAACACAACCACTCTTTTATAGTTTGATGAATTGCTTTCACCAATTCTCATTGTTCATATAGGAAACATTAGATCGATTTCATTAGTAGATCTCTTGTTTGTAAAATTTGCAAAATATTTGTATGACATGAGAACATAAAATGTCTCCATTCTTCTTGCACAATGATAGAACTTTCTTTTGTAAGTCCACATCTCTTTTTGAGTGTGTCAAAATCCCTCTAATATTGCACATGAGAGAACAACTCTCCTTTGAGAGACCAAATCTCCAATATCCCTCTTCTAGTGTTGTGGGAACCAATTTCTCATGTTTTTGTACAAAAGAACATGAATCAAGTGTGAATACATTAATTGGACTCACAAGAACTTCCATGAATGTCAAGCCCTCCCTTGTTCCATGAAGGGACACGTGAAATGGTGCTTCTCATGTAATGTATATGATTGAGTCAAAATCTATCTCAAGATGATAAAATTCTTTCATCCTCTATTGCCTCTAGCTTTTGATACTCATTTAATCCTTACTCATTAAAAGTAGCACTACAATATTAAAAAAATCAATAAAGTTTAACAATACTTTTAGGCCCTTCTCGCCCCTTTTTCCTATATTCCTACCTCATCTGATGATGATACCAAAGTTGGGGAGTTGAGTATGGGGATTCCTCCTCGGAGTCAGAGGACAAGACTTTCTCTCCTCCCAAAAAAGCGAAGATTGAGATTTCGCCTAAAGCTAAATCTGTTAAGGGCAAGGGCAAGAAGGGTTTGAAACAGGTTGTTATTTCCTCCTACTCTACCTCTGTTGGTATGATGCCTCTTCTTCTGATGGTCAAAGAGGGAATTTTGAGGATAATAATGCCAAACAGAGAGTCAGTCCGGAGCTTGGTAGCCACAACTTTGAAATTCCCCCCTCGTTTTGTAATTTGAAGGCTCATACAGGGAGGGATGCTTCTCAGAAGGACCTTCATCCTAAGAGCGTTGAGTTGAGTGATAAGAGGGAGGACTATGAGAATATCCTGGGCTTGGCTAGAGATCATGCTATTGATGCTTTTAGCCTTTTCAAGTAGCTCTTCCATGAACTCAAAGAGGTCAAACTTAACCAAAGGGCTTTGGGGAGCAAGTTGGAAGCTATGCCTATTCCTACCTATCAAGATAAACATGGTCATGGTCAGTGGACTGAAGAAGAGAAGAAATTTGTGGTGGACTGTGTTAATAGAGCTGTTGTTGGCATTGATCACATGAAAAAAGGGTTTGAGGGTCAATTCTCCATTGTCAAGGAGAATTACAAGAAAATCCAAGTTACTCTCGGGACCATTATGGCCAACAGTCACAGAATTGTCAAGCAGACAGCGGAGTCCATGAACATAATGGTCAATAGTCTTGATGGTCAGGACAAGGTGTTGATCAGTGTGGCTGAGGACAAAGATAATACACAGGCGAAGTCTGGTTACAAGCAGACTAGAGCGAACTTGAAGAAGAAAACTAGTACTCAAACTTTGGACAACAAAGAACTTAGGTCTATTGTTGACAATATGAGTCTTTTGGACGCTGAGGTCGCTAAGACCCTTAAGAGCCTCATGTAATTCCTGTTCTCTGTTTTTTCTGTTTTGCTGGTCTGTGGGTTTCTGCTGTTTTTTTGTTGGTTCTTTGGCTGCTTTATGTATTGCTTTATACTCTGCAGCATGTTTGGTTTTGGTATCTATTTTTTGGTTGTGTTGATTCTAAACCTTTTAAAATCTTCGTTGTAAAGGGTTTCAGGGTTCCTTCAAAACCTGTTTTTGTCTTAATCCAAAACAATACTTTTAGGCATACCTACAAAGATTGTAATGCAATTGGATGTTGGGTTTAACTGAAAATGCATGCATATAATAAAATTATGTCTCCATGTAAAAAAAATTAACCTTAAATATCAATATATTAACTTTGTCCTAAATAAACAATATATACTTATCCCTTGAATACATTACAAATTGTAATATTATTTCTTCGCTTTATTAGAGGAGTGGTTCAAACCATTGACAGTTCACAACCAACTAGCATGTATAGGATTGTGCCCCTTAACCTATTACAAAAATTATGAAGAGAAGATATAAAATTTTATAAATAAAGTTAATAAACTTGTTGTACTGCTTCTATGCAGCCAACAAACATATTTTAATCTTTTAGTACATCATACATGTGTGATTTTTTCATCACCTTTTATGTTTCAATCCAATGTCAGTACCTTTATTTCACAAAAATAATGTTTTCTCCCAAGGACATCAATATTGCCATCAACATGAGGCATTGTCTACTAAAAGAAGGAAATATGTTTGTAAGCTAGCATGAATAGGTGATTGTGAAGAGATTTTAAAAACAAGGGGAACATGGTAGTGATGAGCCAAAAGAATGGCTCTATTTTATTTATGTTTATGTGTCATTACTGGGACATTAGGAGCCTAGATATGTCTTTTGAGTTTAGAACCTTTGCTAAAGTGATAAGGTTTTATATGTTTTGACGGTATGGTCATGTGACATGAACTCGTTTGATATATGTTCTTTTTTTATGCAATATAATAGGTAATTGTGCTATGAGGAATATCCATGGTAATGTTGCATGTAGATTTTGAATGTTACTCTAGTAGGGATAATTAGGCCTATATTTGTGCATGTTAACAATTTCATGCAGGGTTAAAGAAGAATGTTGAAGCGGTCCAAGATGCTTAGAAATAAAGATTATGGAGTTGTTGGTCGGTAAAAGAGATAGCAAGGATTGTCATCGAAAGAGTCAGTTGGCGGTTGAAAGTGGTTCATTATGACTTATCTAAAGACATATGATTTCATTTGTTGAAGGAGTAGATTTAGGACTGAGTTTACGTTAGATTCCCTCTGCTGTTTCAACAGATTTTGATTGATTCTGCACTTGTAACTTCACCTTCTTTTTCTCCTTGTTCAATAAAATCATCCTTCTTGAACTTTGGGAGTGGTATACTAGTTAGTCAGGAATTTTATGCTTTAAATAATCTCCCACCTTCTCTTGTACTGTGGTTGAGAATAAAATAGTTCCAGTCGTCGTAATATAGTTCTAAGTTGAAAAAACAGACTTCCAACAATCTTTTGTTATGTTATCAAGTACTTTTGAATCAATAAGATGATACTTTAAGTTCTAGGAGTTTGATTCAGTTGTTTGGATGCTTGCTAAGGGGCCCACTTAGTATTTCTTTTATCAATTATTTTTCATTTTGTACTTAGCATTATCTTGATCACGGACTATTCATGCAGCCATTGGAATACTTCATGTGACTGTTCCTGTAGCCATTGTAAATTGAGTAGAATCTTGTTTGTTGATCATGGATAAGTCCTATCTTTCTTAGTTGTTTCTTAGAAATTAGTTAGTTTTCCTTTCAAGCATTTCAGTTACTTGTTTTCAATATTTTTCCTCAGCAACATTTCATTTCCAGCAATAGGGAATGTGGTTGTTTTGGTCTTTCTAGTGCATATACTTTCTAGACCCATTTCAAGTACATGCCCTTGGTTGACAACTAAATGCACCTTCATGATGAAACATAATTACTTAGTTGGATGTCCAATCCCCGAGGTATGATTTTAAGGTCTAATTGTTGAACCATTAAGGAGGTCAGTCATTTTTGGCATCGTTCCCGGGGATGGTGTCAAACTAGAAATCTTTGCAGTCATTGATAATCGTACTTTGTTTTTAGTAGTTAAAAGTTCTATTTCTATTTACCTTCATAGAGTAATTAACCATAATTACTTTTGAATACTATTGTATGCCTAGGAGAAGAGATGCTTTAGGTAGGTTTCTTCCTAACAACTCTTATCTTGACAACAATCTTGAGCAAGCTTATAAAATATTTGAAGATGGAAACCAAGATATAAACCCATTAGCTAAGTTGTTTGACAACATTGAGGAGCTTGCTGAATAAGAACCTATTGAGAACCCATTTTCTTTGATACAATCTCAGGAAAGGATGGCTGGTGGTGGACAAAATCAACCTAACCAAGCTACCTTTGAATTCCCTATCACCGATCAGCAAGATAATAACAACTTTAAGAATATCCCTGCTTCAGTTCTCCCTAACTTTTTTGGGCTTGTAATAGAGGATCCAGATGCCTTTTTGTTTGAATTTGTCATTCTCTATCAGAGCTATGATTACACTATTGATGCTCACAGACTCAAATTGTTTCCTGCTACTTTGAAAGAAGGAACCCTGAGATGATTTATGAGTCTAGGGAGAGATGTTGTTGATAGTTGGAAAGCCATGCAAACCAAATTTCTTGAGAAATACAAAGAATATTGTAGAAGTGGTAATAGGGGAGATGACATCTTCAAGATGCAGCAAAAGGATGATGAAAATTTGGAGGACCACATTTCAAGGTTCTTGTTCTGCGTAAAGAAAAATTTAGATCATGCTCTTAATCAAGAGTCCCAAAAGTTGTTTTTTCTTAGAGGGATCAATGACAACTGTATTGATGCCCTGGATTTGATAGGAGGAGGAGATATCACTCAAGTTACTTCAGATGATATTAAGAAGATATGTCAGAACTATTCCCGAGCATTGTAAAGAAGGGAAGAGGATATCAAGCTACCAAAGGAAAATCTTCCAATGAAGTTTCAAGGATGGAAATTACTCACTTTCTATCTCACTTCAAGCAAGATATTATCAACAACACGGACACAAAACTGGACACACTTTAGGCAAAGAGGAAGCACGAGGAAGCAGAGGCAATTTTAGTTGAATATTGCCCTCACTGCATGCAAAAGAAAAGAGATTGCAGGTGCAAAACAATAGCAAACATTGAAAACCAACATGCTTCATTAGAGTTCAAACCTGTTGAAAGGGAGGAGGACCAAATATTCTATGTTTCTCAAAGGAGACCATGGGCTCCACAACAAGGTATTCCACCTGATCCATTATCCTTTAATGGTCCTTATTCAAATTCATATAATCTCAGTAATTAGTGGCAAAATCCATATCCCACTCATTACGGGAACTTCCCTGAGCAACATTGGAATAATTTCCAAAATGCATGGACCAATTACCAAAACCCCCCTCCTCCTTGGTAGAAAAATCAAGGAGGTTGGCAACCACCCCAAGGAAACTGGCAACAAACACCTCAGTGGAGAGGAGGGCAACAATGGCCAAACCAGTCTTCCGGTTTCCTGCAGACTCCTCAACAACCCCAACAATAAGCTCTAATGCCTCCACCTAATCAAAATGTTGTTACCCCATCTAAGCCTACCCAATTGCTAGCTGAGCCTATGCCCAATCCTAACTGTAAACAACCACAACAACAACAACAGGTTTATGCTACTGATACAAATCAATACCCTACCTATGTCATTAATATTAGTGACATCCACTTAAGGTTAGGAACAACTCTTCCTACACCTTCTCCTCCAATGATAACCAAGATGTCTGCTAAAGACCCCATTAGCAAAGTGTCACAACTCCACCTGTTCCATCAAGGCCAGTACAACAAGAATCAAACACTACACCTCCATTTCCTCAAAGATTGGAGGTAGAGCTAACCAAACAAAAAGAAGAACCCATGTTTGATATTGTGGTTTAATTAAAAAATGTATGTGTCAAGATTCCTTTGTTTCAAGCAATAAAGGACGTTCCAATATATGGAAAGGCATTTAAAGAAGCTTGTTTGAAAAATCCAAACCTAGAGATGGTCCATGTTGTAGGCCAATTAGCAGATCTTATGCTAGGAAAATTCAGTGTACCCAAGTATTCAGACCTAGGGAGTCCTATTGTAGGAGTAGTCATTAATGGAGTTCAAGTTTAGAATGCTCTCATTGACCTTGGGGCAGCTATAAGTGTTATGACAAAGGATGTGATGGAGAAACTCAACATCACTAATCTAAGATCTACACCTACTGTCCTACAACTTGCAGACAGTTCTATTGTTAAACCAGACGGTATGGTGGAAGACCTTATTGTAACATTAGATTCCTGGGAATATCCAACTGACTTTGTTATCCTCCCAGCTAAAGGAACTCTGGGGGGTTATCCTATTATTTTGGGTAGACCCTGGTTAGCCACAACGGATGCTTTCATAGGATATAGGTCAGGGGACATGACCATCTCAGATGGGACAAAAACTAAAACACTTGCACTATACTCACCTACACAACCTCAATTTGAGCAAGAACAACTAGTCTGGCAAGACAAAGGAAGAATCTGATGAAGTCAATACAATATAACAGTTGATGATGATAAGAAGGGACCCCTTCTTGCAGCTTCAGGAAGAAGAGGATGTTCTCTCTAATATTTTGCAAAATCAATATGGATTCCCTGATCAAACTGATGATTGTAATGCACAAAATGCATGCTCTTTACAATCGCTACTACCAGCCTCTTCTGCAGGATCTCCTGCAGCCATAGATTTATTGCATAAATTGCTACCGCATGAAATAATAGTGCCACATTTTCCTGCAACATCTATAATAGAACTAACTATGCAAGTTGAAGTGGCTCCAAGTTAATGGTTGAATGTTAATAGTAATATTACTCAAGATCAAACTATGTCTCTAACAAGAGCACTAAAGTTTCAAGCATTTGCATGGGACTACACAGATATGAAGGGGTTACATCCTAAGTTGTGCACACACCGAATCTACATCAAAGAAGACTATAAACCAGTGAGGTAACCTCAAAGAATAATCAACCCTACATTAAGGGAAATAATTAAGCAATAGTTGCAGAAATTACTCAATACAAGATTCATATATCTTATCTCTGACAATGAATGGGTATCACCTCTAGTTATTGTTCCTAAGAAAAATGGAAAGTGGAGGGTTTGTGTAGATTATAGGGAGCTTAATGTTGTAAACAAGAAAATCACTTCCCTCTTCTTTAAATTGATCAAGTGTTGGACTCCTTCGTAGGAAATAAATATTTTTCATTCTTAGATGGCTTTCGTGGATATAACCAAATAAGAATAGCCCTTGAGGACTAGACAAAGACAACATTCACATGCCCATGGGGGACCTATGCCTACTCTGTACTTCCATTTGGTTTATGTAATGGCCCAACTACTTTTGAAAGGGCAGTTATAAGCATGTTTTCAGATATTTCTCATGACTGTATGGAGATATACATGGATGACTTCACTACCTATGGTGGCACTTTGGAAGGAGCATTGAGTAACCTAGAAAAGAATTTACAGAGATGGGAAGATCATAATTTGTCTTTAAATAGTGAGAAGTGTTTCATGATGATGTAATAAGGTGTTGTTCTTGGCCACTATCTTTTTCATAAAGAAATTCAAGTAGACCTAACAAAAATTGATGTCATTTCTAACTTGCCTGTACTTACAAAGCAAAAAGATGTAAGGAGTTTTCTAGGCCATGCACGCTATTATAGGAAATTCATCAAAGATTTCAATAAAATTGCAGCACCACTGTATACACTCCTCACTAAAGATGTCGAATTCCAGTGGACAGACTCATGCAATAAAGCATTCTTTGAGTTGAAGGAAGCACTAACTCATGCACCGGTACTTCAAGGTCCTAATTGGGAACTTTCATTCCATATACACATTTATGCATCTGATTATGCAATTGGAGTTGTTCTAGGACAAAAAGAAACAACAGTGGAACATGCAATTTATTTTATCAACCAAAATTTACAGGGTGCTGAATATAACTACACAATAACAGATAAAAAGATGTTAGCAGTCATCTATGCCCTCAATAAGTTCAAACACTATATAACTGGATATAAAGTCTTTGTCCATACTAACCATGCAGCAATAAGATATCTCATGAACAAATCTTCAATCTCAAGAAGGTTGGCTAGATGGATTCTTTTAATGCAAGAGTTTGATATCACAATCATAGACAAACCGAGAAAGGTAAATGTAGTTGTAGACTTTCTTTCACGATTAACAACAAACCAAGATTCACCCATTATGGATGATTCCTTTCCAGATGAGCATCTATTCTCCATTGTTGTTCAAACACCATGGTATGCTGATGTAGCCAACTATTTAGTTGTTCAAAAGGTACCCTCTCATTTTTCACCAAAAGAAAAAAAATTACTTGTTGAAAAAAGTTTCAAATTCACATGGATAGCAGGATGCTTATTCTACACAGGACAAGACCAGGTCACGAGAAGATGTGTGAGAGAAGATGAGACTTATGACATTCTGCATGCATGCCATGATGAACCCTATGGGGGACATTTTGCAGCGAAGAGAACAACTATCAAAATACTTAATACATGATATTATTGGCCAACCCTTCATAAAGATGCAGCCAGGTATACAAAGAAATGTGACAAGTGCCAGCGGATGGGAAGACCAACCAGATCAGATCAGATGCTCTTGCATCTTCAAGTGGTAGTAACACCATTTGACAAGTGGGGCCTTGATTTTGTAGGACCAATTGATCCACCTTCTAATGGTAAGTCTTACATTATGGTTTGTACTGATTATGTCACCAAATGGGTAGAAGCTAAGGCAATGAAACATGCACGAGATAACAAGGTTGTTGAGTTTCTATATGAAGAAATATTCACAAGATATGAAGTTCCTAGAGAAATTGTCACATACCAAGGAGCACAATGTTAGGCCCAATATGGAAAGCTAATGTACTGAGAGGGGAGGGGTGAATCAGTACTCCAAAACTTTTCTTTGATAATAACCTTATTGTTATGCATAAACATAATAGTGTAGTAACATAAAATAAAACTAAAATCAACAGATAACAATCATACATGATTCACTCCATAACACATATATTTTGGTCACGCAAAAACTCTTGGTTAGAGAGAAAAACTGCGGTGGGGATGACACCCACAACTTCACTACTGCAATAATAAAGAATGTTCGGTTAGAGCTACATTTAGCTATTTCTGATAGCTTACCCTGTTAGGAGTATCAAGATCAGTTAGATCTACCTTACTAAAGGATTTTACAACACTATATAAGTGTAGCACCTGGTTAAAGGATTTACAATTTATAGACTTGGTTAGAGTCTTTCACCTTGTTAAAGGTTTCTCTTACAACTTCAAAATATTACAATAAAATCATTACAAATATCTATAGCTTTACATCTGAAATGCTAAAGCAGATTCTATGTGCTCTAAATAAGATTACCTAGCTTGTAGCATACCTCAGTAACCCATAATGAAACTTGGTAAACCCTTCTGTTTACTCTGTTCTTCTACTGTTCACTGATAACCTTCTCGGTGACCTCTCTGTGTCTCTGTAACAGTCTTCCCTCATGCATACACACTCTTCCCTCTTTCTAACCCTAGAATCATGTTGTATAAATAGATCTCTTACAACGGTGATTTAATTCATTGCTTCGATCTTATAAAAAGATTCTTCGAATGAATAACTAAACAAAATATCTCATTGGTTAGATTGACCTTGTAATCATACACAATCTCCTAGTGCAATTTCCAATGCAAAAACGATTAGATGTGCCTTGATGTTGTAACACGTTTTCATGTGCATATCCAGGTTCAATGTATCTGGTAAAACGTTTCACTCGGTGAATATCAACTCGGTGAGTTAACTTTACCACTCGGTAGCCATGAAACTTTACTTGGTAAATAGCTCGGTGAATACTACGTTGTGTGACTGCTTTCTTCTGTAATCGACTAGACTGTTCATACTGAGTTCTCTGTGTGTACCGACTGCATGATTCGGTAATACGAACTGACTAGAATATATAGTATGACTTTGGATATGAAACTAATGGCAATTTGATAAGTAGTAACACACAATTCACATCTCAACTTGTTACAACATTAGTGAACGGATACAGTATTAGGCATAGGAAATCTACACCATACCATCCTTAAGCTAATGGACAAGCAGGGATTATTAATAGGGATATTGAGAGCATCCTGACCAAAACTGTCAATCTCCATAGGAAAGATTGGGCAGCTAGATTGCTTGAAACAATCTGAGCATATAAGACATCATGGAAGACAACAACAAGATTTACTCCGTTTGAGATGCTATATGGGAAGAAAGCAATGATGCCCATTGAGTTTAAGCATAAAACTCTCAGAACAATAGTCGAATTAGGGATGGATATCATTGCTGCACAACAAAAAAGAATCATGTAGTTAAATGAATTAGATGAAATTAAAACAATTTCCCTCCAAAACATAGAACTCTAGCAAAACCAACAAATCAGGGGGCATGATAAGTACATTAAATACAAGAAATTTCAATCAGGAGATTGGGCTCTCCTATATGATTCTCGATATAAAGATAATCTGGGCAAACTTCACACAAGATGGATAGGCCCATATGACGTGTCACAAGTGTTTGAAAATGGAGTTGTTCAACTCACAACAATTGATCCTGTAAGATTCAAATTGTTGGTCAATGGGCATAGGTTGAAGTTATATCACAAGCCCTCATCCAAAGAAGAGTTCCTAAAACAGTTTACTTCAACTTCCAATTTTCCTGCAGCTTCAACCTCTGAGTTTTTTGCAGTCAATGAAGGTGGGCTCTTAGCCCTACCTTCTAACTAGTCAGCTATGATGATTCATAATAAAAACTTCAATATTTTTGGAAGTTATTTCTCTATAATAATATCCGTACTTCACTCCATTTCATCTTCATACCTTCTGTATCACTTCACATCACTTAACATTAAGTTGCTTTGTCAGCATTATCATTGAGTTAATTGCAGGTGTATTCAAAGGACATTGACATGCATAATGTCGCATCACTCCAAGTACGTCACAAATTAATGCTTGAATTATTTCCTGTTAGATTCATTCATTACCTGCATCAAAATTACCATGTATATTCCTCATCACCTTCCTATAATTTCTCTTCTGCCATGTGAGGACACTTGGCACACTTTTGGTTGGGGAGAGTATACTGTGATTTGATTTTTTCCTGCGTGTTATTTGACTTTTCCATGTCCTATGTCATCAATACTTTGTGCCACTTTTAATAAAAATCAAATTTTAGTTAAGCGGATAAAGTGATTGTGACATTTTATGCACACATTTTTTTATTTTTGAAGCCTTGCACGAGTTACCTTTATGAGCCATAATTATACTGTCTTGTCACCCTTTTTAGTTATTTTCATCGAGAAAGGGTTTTCTTTGAAAGATAAAAAGTTATGAGCTACGAGAGACACTAGTAAGAAGTTAAAACAAAAGGTTGCAAAATATTATAAAACTTGAGTTGAAAGAACACAATGGGGGGTTCTTTGATAAGACACGAACCTACAGTCCATACCTTTGTTTTGCAGGACCAAGTATGTGGTCAAGAATTTGTTTAGAGTGGATGGTTGAATTACTTTTTGAAGTTAGATGATTTTAATGAAGATATAGCCACCGAGTTTGCCATGACATTCTCCAATGGAGAAGCAAATGTCAAAGGTTTGAGAGTTCTAGTCACTGAAGAAAAGATTGTAGAAGTGACGGGTTTACTAGTTGAAGGAGAAAAGTATCTAGAATCTAAGGATGCCAAGAGTGCCACAGTAGAATTTACAAGACCTGAAGATCGTGCATTGATTGTTGACAAGAAAGGGGTCAGAAGAATCTCTTTACTAGACAAATGGATGGCAGCAACTATTCACATAATTAAATATCCGACCTATGAAGGGAGGTAGTCCTGTTTGCACTCAATTCACTTCAAGTTGCTCAGCCATTTTAGACATGGAAATAGGATGAACGTCCCAAATGTGTTGTATAACCGTTTGATGATCATGGCCACAAAAACCCAAAAAGTTAGGTCAAATTCAGTCTCTCACCATTGTTTAATCAAATTGTTAATAGAATAGTATGTTGGCATTTTGCATAGAGATGGCATTAATGATATTTTGTCATTGATATCAATTGAACCGATAACGGTATTCATGTTATTGCTGATATTGGTTTTTTTTATTTTGGTTGGTAATCGGTAAAAAGAGCTTTATGGAAGATGTTGTAAACTAGTATGTAAAGTTTGTAAGTTGAATCGGTAAACTGGTGTAAAGGGTTAAAACCTTTCTATGCAATGTAACTGGTAAACCCTATCAGTTGTTAAACCCTAACCGATCAAGTTTGTTGGTTTATTATCTGATAAGCGGTAATGATGGAGACACGTGTGATCATTATATGAGGATAAGTTCACATTTTTTTGGCACGTTTGTTTATTGTTTAGGGAAGGAGGAAAGTGGATTCCAAGCAATGCACAGCGCGTGATGAGTTACAAAGTCCGATGAAGTAGTGATCATGGAGTGATTGGAATTTTCTTGAAGAATGTGAAGAGATTGTCATGATTTCTAACAGTCAAGATTGTACCAACTTGTTTGTAATCTCGATGATGAGAATTAGGTTTTTGTTGTGTTACCGACCTAATTCATTTATATTTAAGGTCAATGAAGTTGTTTGTAAAGGTTGTTGGCAAGATTGATAGAAACCTATTGAGTGTGTAGTTGCCTAACCAGTGAATGGATTTGCACTTTGAGTGAAGGCAGATTGAAGCTTCGAAGGATCTGATCAAACAAATGTAGTGCTACTCAGACAGATCAAGAAAACCTGTTGTTTTCTAACAATTACAGCAGAAGTGAAATCCCTTAACCGGGTAAGCTCTAACAAGGTTGGTTACTTATTAAATCCTCTAACAAGGTGGTCCATTAGCTTGGATTCTTAAATCCTCCAGCGAGGTTACTCCTAACAAGGTATTGTGCTTTTCATCAAGGCATATTTGTAAATCCCTTAACCGGGTGATTCCTAACTGAAATTAGTTCTTAACAAGACTTATTGTAAAGCTTTAACATGCTTGGCTCCTAACAGGACGAACTTTGGAAGAGTTTAGATAGCTATCTTTGTGAGTCTCATCTTATCGTGATTTTTACCTATTTGGGTTTTCCATGTATAAACATTTGTGTCAAGTGGTGAATGCTTTTGTGGTTATGATCTTATTTGTTGATTTGATTAACTTCTGATAAGGCATGATAAGTAGAAGCATTGAAAGATGAATATGTTGAGTTATGATTAAGCATTGTTGATGTTTACAAGATTGAAGTTGTTTGTTGTTAAGTTGTCATAACAGTTAAACTAGTTGATGTCAAGTATTCTTATGAATATTGATCTTGACTGAGATATGTTTACTTTGTGTGACTGAGTTTGAGTTTGGGAACTTTGTATCAAATTTTTAATATACGGATTCACCCCCCCCCGCTCTCAATATTCTACCAGATACTTATTCTTTCATCATACCATCACGGTCATTGAGGGATGTTTCTCAGTTGTCCTGGGAAGAATTTATTCCACTTTGTGAATTAAGGGCAGAATATTATAGGGGTCAACAAAGGGCTTCTGAAAGAGAGACTAGGGTTTACAAAAAGAAAAGGAAAATTGCTCCTAGAGCCTTGAGTTCCAAGGATATCTCTACTGTAGAGTTTCCTGCAACAAAGGAAACCCCTAGCAATGTTGAGCCGACTCCTGTAGTCACCAGTGGAAATGTTCAACCGGAAATTTCCAAAAAAACTAGGGCTTCTACTCAAGGGGAAAAGGGTAAGGTAGTAGAGTCAAACGAGGATGAGATTGAAAAAAAAAACTCACTCCCTACCCAAGGAAAAAAGAAAAAACTAAATAAGACTATAGAGGAAAGCCCTAGCATAAAAATCCTTGAGGGATTTCAGTAGAAGCAACAAGAAGGTGGAACAATCTTACAGAGGAATTAAAGATGGCGGAGCCACACTCTTTGCAGAATTACTATGTAGCTTTGAAAAGAACTTTGTGGTACCTTCAGTCGGGACGAACAAAAATGAATAATTGGCTTCCTTTACTCTTTCAGTCACCTATACTTTTATGGCCAATACTGGATTTTAATAGATATGTCAATTCATTTGATGAAACAATAGAAAAATCTACATGAGACAGACTTGGGAAGAATAAGGGGTTTTATTGGAGCCTTACTACAAGAGGCTCAGGGTAAACTCAAGTTATTGATTACATGATTTAGGCGAAAGGAAGGAATGCAACATCTTCATCTTTTAGAGGACCAACAAGATTCTAGGTTAGGGGAATGATATGCCAAAAGAATGACTCTCTTTTATCTATGTTAATGTGTCATTACTGGGACATTAGGAGCCTAGATATGTCTTTTGAGTTCTGAACCTTTGCTAAAGTGATAAGATTTTATATGTTTTGATGGTATGGTCATGTGACATGAACTCGTTTGATATATGTTCTTTTTTTATGCAATATAATAGGTAATTGTGCTATGAGGAATATTCATGGTAATGATGCATGTAGATTTGGAATGTTACTCTAGTAGGGATAATTAGGCCTATATTTGTGCACATTAACAATTTCATGCAGGGTTAAAGAAGAATGTTGAACCGGTCCAATATGCTCAACAATAAAGATTATGGAGTTGTTGGTTGATAAAAGAGACAACAAGGATTATCATAGAAAGAGTCAGTTGGCAGTTGAAAGTAGTTCATTATGACTTATCTGAATACTTAAATGATTTAATTTGCCGAAGGAGTATATTTAGGACTGAGGTTACACTAGATTCCCTCTGCCTTTCCAACAAATTTTGACTGATTCTCAACACTTGTAACTTCACCTTCTTTTTCTCCTTGTTCAATAAAAGCATCCTCCTTGAATTTTGGGAGTGGTATGCTAGTTAATTAGGAATTTCATGCTTTAAATAATCTCCTACCTTCTCTTGTACTGTGGTCGAGAATAAGATAGTTCCAGTAGTTGTAATATAGTTCTAAGTTGAAGAAATAGACTTCCAACAATTTGTTGTTATGTTATCAAGTACTTTTGAATCAATAAGATGATACGTTAAGTTCCTAGCGTTTGATTCAGTTGTTTGGATGCTTGCTAAGGGAGCCACTTAGTGATTATTCCTTTGATTTATTTTGTCAGTTATTTTTCATTATATACTTAGGATTATTTTGATCATGGACTATTCTTGCAACTACTGGAATACTTTATGTGACTATTCCTGCAGCCACTGCAAATTGAGTAGAATCTTGTTTGTTAATCATGGATAAGTCTCGTCTTTCTTAGTTGTTTCTTAGAAGTTAGTTTTTTTTTCAAGTATTTCAGTTACTCTTTTTCAACATTTTTCCTCAGCAACATTTCATTTCTAGCAATTGGGAAGGTGGTTGTTTTTGTCTTTCTAGTGCATATACTGTGCAGACCCATTTCAAGTACACGCCCCAAGTTGAAAACTAAATGCAGCTTCATGATGAAAGATAATTACTTAGTTGGATGTCCAATCCTTGAGGTATGATTTCAAGGTCTAATTGTTGAACCATTAAAGAGGTCAGTCAGGTAGAAAGAAGTTTGGACTATAATGTAGTAACCCACTTAACTTAATCCAAAAACTCAATTGATTTTTTTTTTTAATATATAAAAATATTGATTTCTTATTCTTACTTATTCCTTTTTTTAATTATTCAATCATATTACTCATAAACCAACTAATTTTTCCATTTAAAATATAGCATAAATTTTATCTTTAATTATTTTCTAGAAATGATAACCTTACGTAAATATGAATCCTTATACTTGAAAGGTATTAATTTGCTTGAAAGAAGATTAAATGATTAAATAGAAAGACTTTGGAAAAGAATAACATTTATCAAACTTAACACACTATACCATAATTTAAATAATTTGAAGGAACTTACATTTCAATTAATAATAAGCAAAATATTTAATTAATAATAATTTATTTCATATGTTATTTGATCTCTTAATTATAATTCATCGTCAACATATTACTTATAAATAACTCCTTATCCATTTATATCCCAAATATAAAGATTCTATAGAATTTAAATAATTTTTAAATAATTAGAGAGCACATGATAAGGTCAAAAGTAAGCTTTACCCAATATCATCCAAATATGAAAAGAAATTAAATTTGTTTTTTTTTTGTTTTCTTTCTTTCTTTTTTTTGAAATAAAATTTCCAAACACTCAAATTAAAATTATTCTTTTTAATAAATATAATTTAACAAATGATTTTAAAATGTATAGCTTTAATAGGGAAAAGCAAATAAGAAAGTTTTAAAGCTTTTTAGATAAATTACTAATTATTAAAAAAAAACAATCTTCAAGACAATTTTATCCCTTGGTATTTTAAATTTTAATCCTCATGTAGTTAAATAATAAGACAATTAAATCATTGGTTGAAAACTATTGATGGAATTTAAAATTAAGGTTGTTAATATCTATTTATTAAATAAGCAATTAATTTAATATAATTAATATTAAATTTTATACAAGAGATCATAACAATCAACAATCAAATCAATGATAAATTTACTATAACTGATTTTTATTCATTTTATCTAAATTAATGTTTATCAACAAATAGATTACTTAATATTTGTCTTAAATAAAGTTGCATCACAAAAAAAAAATTGATTAAGGAAAAACAAGTTTTAAGGGACCCGAAACCCTTTACAAGTCAGGTTTTGGAAGGACTTGCAACCCGAACCGAAAGATAAACTTGAAAGTCCACTCAAAGAAACAGGACACAAATGAGACACGACATGGCCAAACCAAGGATGGGTTACAACACAAAAAGGACCCCCAACAAGAACCAGCGAGCTGCAAGATACAAGCAGCCCCAACCCAACCAGGACAGATCAAGAGTTTGACCTACCCTTATGGGATCGAAGGGTCATATCAAAAGAGGACTGAGACTATTTAGATTTTTTACTCTTAATAGTAATCCATCCCTCCTCAACCCTAGCAACAGCCTTTTGCCAAGAGGATGGATCCAGAATAGAGGACCTCCCATCACCAGGAGGAACAGAGCCATCTTCCGGAGAGGCAGGGACAGCAGAAATCAAAGGATTAGACAAAGACCCAGCATCAATCTAGGAAGCGGAAAGGTCATCCACCAAGGAAGAAGATCCAGCAATCTTCAGACGATCATTTGGGATGCCACCGCAAGCATCCCCACACCCCTAAGCACCAGAAACAGAGGTAGCAACCAGAGGCTCAGCCTAAGGATCCTGCGCAACCACCTGGGAAAAGCTTTTCTTTTTAATAAAGTAGTGCTTAGAGGAGGCACCTTTCCACCAAGAAGCAAATTTTTTTTTCTTCTTATCTGATTCACACCGTGCAGCAACATATCCAATCTAGAAGCACTTTCGACATCTAAAGGGGATACCCTCAAAGTCAAGTGGTTGGACCAAAGATCCCAAAGAAGATTCAATTTCTATCTCAGCTGGAAGCCCTTTAGAAGCATCAATGTTAACCAATATTTGAGCATAAGTAGAATGATAAATTTGGTAAGAGTCCTTATCAATCATTAGGAATTCACCTAAAGCCTCCCCCACCTCCTCTAGCAGAGAGTCCGTCCATAGATGAAGGGGAAGGTTAGGGAGCCTAACCCATATAGAAATCTCATTAAAAGAATTAGTAGAAGGATTAAAATCCAAGAACCAGGGTTTAACCATCAAAACAAATTTGTCCTCCTAGCTGAAAGGATTTGTACATAAAATTTTCGATCTATCCTCTTCATATTCAAATTTAGCAATGAAAAAGCCCTTGGTTGAAGGAAAAATGTTAACTGAACCTTTTAAAATCGGTTCCCAGCTTTGGGAAATCCAAGTGTGTAGCTAAGGAAGGCTTGGCCAAAAACCCTGAAACCTGCAAATCAGACCATGAGATTCAAACACAGAGGAGTTGTGGATTATCTTTTGATCAGTATCATCAGACACCCGTAAAGCCAATGGTTTGCAAACAGGAACAGTCAGAGGCCCCAAACGGCAGGCAGCCCGATCTGAACCAGAGGGCGTCGAATGCATTGTATCATTACCCTCCATATTAGTAACAGGAGGAACAATCTTGGGCTTGCAAGGAGTAGCCACATGAGCCTCCTTCAGCAACATGGCAGCATGGGAGCCCCCAGGAATTGGAGCAAACCCAACACCCACCCCCAAAGAGGGCAAGGCTCACAAGGAAGAACTCGCAAAAGAAACCCTCAAACCATTGGCTTTGGCCCGAACAGAGACCTCCACATTGCCCCCCTTCGCAGCTCCCACAACATCCTTCACCAAGCTCCCCGCAACAGCAGCAGGAGGCAAGACAGGAGCGACATTCGGCCTTAGGGCTGCGGTGGTGGAAGCGGCTCCAGGTTGCATAGTGGCGGCATAATTAGCAATTTCAATTTAAATGCCTCACAAAAATGTTATCTTAAATACCTTGATAAAATTAAATTTAAATAAAAAGGAAAACAATTTCTTTTTATTTTAAGGAATAAACAAATTAAGGAAGCAATCTCAACCTTTAGATTAGATTAATATTAGCCCTTAGATGTAGAGTTCACCCACAACCCTAAAATATTTATACTTATACTAAAATTTAGGGCTTTTCTTCCATTTCATTGTCATGAATCTTGCAGGAAGAATGAAGAAGAAGAATGCATATAGAAGAGTTCCACAAAATCTGCCATGCATGTCTATGAGTTTGCAACCCCTAAGAATGGAGAAGAAGATTGCATTCAGAAAAGTTCCACAAAATCTACCATGCCTGTCTATGAGTTTGCAACCCCTTGTCATCAATCAACTTCCTATTTGAATAAAACCCTCTTGACAGGACAATTGTTTCCACTCTTTTTTGTTGGTTAATATATGCAAATTATGGAGATTTTTGGAAACCCTTTTGCAAGGATTGAATGGCTAATTTAGTTGCAGATTTTCAAGTTTAGTTTTCTTTTTTTCTCTTTGTTTTTTCAAAGAAGGCTTTTAAATTGATTTTTTTTGGGGGGGGGGTTCTATTTGAGGCTACAAACAAACCTTTCTGGAGGCTCCTCTAGGGTTGCAATCTTTCACATGAAGTCACAGACACCCCCCCTTCTTACAGGCTTTTTCTTTTATTAAATTGTACTTTATTTTTTTTACTAATTTATTTAATATTTCTATAATCACTATGTCTGTTATTGTTGTATCATATCATAAGCAAATGGTAATAGAAATTAAATTTTGTACATATCTAAGATTTATCAGATCTAATATTGTTTTCTTGTACATATACATGTACATCTATTCAGAGACATAATGTTAATCACAACATTGACTTAATATGAAGATTACTAGAATTAATATACATATGTTCTTCTTTTAAATTTTATATATACAATTTCAAATGGATAAATAAATGAACAATTATTTAAACTCTTATGTTGTACACGAAATAAAAATAGATGTATACAATTTCACTATGATAACACCCTTTAATTCAAATATAATTTATTTGGGGTTCAAAGGTTAATTAATCTAAGGGAATAAAAGGTATTAGCTAATCATAAAGACTTTTTTTTTCACTTTCAAGTAATATTGCAATATATAAACTATTATGGATGTAAATTAGAAACATAAGAAGTAGAATTCATTTTTGAGAAAGAGGAGGAATGAAACCCTTATATTATTTAACTCGCCCCCTTTCAATTTATTTTAAAAAAACTATATTTTAAAACTACATTTAACCTCAATTTTTTTTTTAATAAATTGATTATTTTTGGCACTAATGTTTTAGACTGAATTCATTATATATTTATTTTCTCTATAAGAAATAAGAAAATAAAAAGAAGGCTTTCTAAAGGAAGATGTGAAATTAATTAATATTCACATTCATTTGCACATTTTGTTTTAAGAAGAAAAATACTAGTTTAATGATAAAAAAAAAGGTAAGATATACACATCTATTCACACATGCACACATATTCCTTCTATCAAAATCTAAAACAAGATGGTACATGCATATAGATTTCCTTATCAAAATTTGAAAACAAAAGAATGCAAAAACTCTATATTATGCAAATAAAAATCTCTCCCCTCTTTCTGAAGTAAACAATATCAAAATCTTTCTCCCTTAAACTACCTAATTCTTCAAAGAAAATCAACATGCATGCTAATAAAAATCTCATTTCTGGAAGAAAAATATACAAGTATGGAAAGAGGGAACCTGGATCTGCAAGATGAACCAAAATCTTATTGATGAATCGCCCCTTGTTCTCTCAACTATCCTTCTCTGATTCCCATATTGTAACCTGGCAAGATCTTCTCCAAAACTTCTAAAAATTCTAACTCACATTATGCAAAATTGTCTACAAAATTCATTTATATCTAGCATGATTTGAAAAAAACTTTCTTGAGAATTCAAAAGACTACTTAATCACAAAACAATCAACTCTCCCTTTTTTTTCGAAAATCTAGAACTCAATATATAGAAAACAGAGTCATTTTCTCACTACAAAAGAATTAATTGATTTCCATATTCTTTCCCCAAAATAATTTTATGTAAAAATGATTAATTGACATAGTGGGGGTTACATGCAAAAATTTGAATTGAGATTCTCTTATAGAACCTTCTCATTTCCTCCTACAACATGTGCTAAATAGTATATTGAGAAAATAAACAATTTCTAAATTAATTTCATGCAAAAATGATTGTTGTCATAGTGGGGGTTACATTTGACCATGCATTCAAAATTCAAATTCAAAATCTCCTCCAAAAATGCATTTTGTAACTCCTTTGTCATAAAAAATTGTCATGAATAGAATTATTCTTGTCATAGAATAGTTTTATAACTCCCATGTCATATATTTGCTAAATATAATATTTATTCCTTAATATTTTGAATTTAAAATTTCTTTTCTAGAATCTTCTTATTTCTCCTACACCATGTGCTCAATTAGGATATTGAGAAAATAAACAATTTTCAAATAAATTATGACCTCATGTGTGTATCACCACTGAAATTCTTTTTTATTTAAAAACTTCAACCTCATTTCAATTTATCTTTTCTTTCTAACATTACTCATAAAATTAATATTATAATAGTAGTAGTAATCATAATAATAATAATAATAATAATAATAATAATAAGTCATATCAAGGTCCAAAAAGAGGGTTATGACATATAAAATAAGAAAATTGTTGGCATTATAACAGACAAGGAGAGATTGTTGGCATTTCAATAAGGATATTGAGAAGGTTGTTGATGATTATGGATATAACTGATCAAGGATGTTTATTGTTGTAATATTATTATTTTGTCATTGATGTCAAGAAATTGATTTTCTAATTCAGTATGATGTTGCCATATCTTAAAAAGTATGATTTGATGAGTATAAAGATGTCAGTAAAATACATAGAAAGAATGTGATGAATAAGGGAAGGAATAAGTTATTCAATGGGCAACTATTACCGAGTTAGAAAATGATGAGATCATGATGTTTAGATTGTTTTGATATCCTACATATGTTATTGATTGTAAGGTTAATACTATACTATGTTACCGAGCAAAGAACCTAGTCGGTAAACCCTAAGGTTATCGCTATCGGTTAATGAAGGCAGAATGTCTATTGAGTGAAGTTTAGTATTTATCGAGTTGCAACCGAGTAGTAATAGAATGCATTGAATGAATAAAAGCATTATTTAATGAAGGAAGCTGATGAAGTGGCTATGATTAAATGATTGGTATGCCATGCATGAAGTTTGTTAAGAATCTATGGCAAAGGAAAATCGACAGGAAGATCTACAACTCAGATTGAACAACAATAACCCTAGCACAAGTTCCAAGAAATGTATGCAAGTTCCAAGGTGGGGTAAAACGTTTTCAGATTGAAGGATACATTGAACCTGGTCAAAGTTTGAAGATTTGATGGTTATGATTGATCATGGGAAATGTGATCAAGGAAATTAAGCGATTAGCAAATTGTTTATAAATAAGGAACTGTTGATAAACAATGTATGCGGGCAAGTGTATGCACAGGGATACTACATAGTGATTACCGAGCACAGAAGTTTGAAGACTTCTTTGAATAACAGAGTATAGAGCCCAACAGATGGACAAGATAAGTCCTATTGTATTGAGCAAATAAGAATCTGCTTTAGCATTTTAGATGTGAAGTTGCAGATAGATTTTTATTACTATTATTTTGTAAAGTGAAAGAAAATCTCTTAACCGAGTGGACTTAACAGTCTTATTTGTAAAACCCTCTAGCAAGGTGACATTCTGATTGAGTGTTTGAAATCCTTTAACAAGGTCACTTCTAACAAGGTGAAGATCCTAACAGATCTGAGGGAAATCCCTTAACTAGGTCACATCTAGCAATATGTTTGTAATCTTTAACAGGATTTGCTTTTAACCGAGCATACTCTAGAAGAGTATATTTCTTAGTGGGTCCAAAATCCCACAGTGGTTTTTCCCTATTTGGGTTTCCATGTTAAATCTGGTGTTATGATGTTTATATGCTTTTGAGTTTGCATGTTTAGCAGTTTTGGTTATATTACCGAAGTATATGTTACCGAGGTTGAATCTGTTGTTTTTATGGAAGATTAAGTTTGTATGATTCACCCCACCCCCCACCCCCCTCATCTTATTAGCTATTGGATTTGTACTTACACTAAGTATCAGAACTATCAATTGGTATCAGAGCTTTGGACTCTAGAAGAAAAGTTTAAAGGTACTTGAGGCAAAGATTTAAAGATGTATAAGAGGGATGCATCGAAGCTGAACAAGTCAAGTTTCTCTACATGGCAGAAAAGGATGAAGCTGCACCTATCAGGAGTTGGAGAATATGTTGTATCTTATCTAGAGAATGATTTCATCACACCGAGAACCTATCCATTGACAATGGAAGAGATAAAAGAAAAGCAAGAACATATTCAAACAATGATTGAAATAACATTTGTATTGACCGATTTAGAGTTTAATGATCTAGAAGGTTGCAATGATGCAAAGGCAATGTGGAAAAAGCTCATATCTGTGTATGGCAGTGATGAACATGTTCAAAGAGAAAAAGTGGATAGTCTAAGAGGACAACTTGAATCTATGAGGATGAATGAAGGTGAGAACATAACCCAGTACAGTACAAGACTAAAGGAGATTGTCAATCAAGTCAAAGGAACAGGTGGAACTATTGAAGAAAAGGATATAATAAGTAAGTTGTTAAGAACCCTTCTACCGGCTTATGCAATCTGAGTCTCTGCAATCAATGAATTAAGGTCTGTACCCAATATGCTAGTTTCTTTAGATGATACTATTGGTAAGCTACATGCATTTGAGTTAAGTAACTTTGATAACAGTGGGTCATCGGTAAATAAAGTTGAATCTGCATTTAGTTCTTTTCATATTGGTGAATCTGATGATTACAATGATAGAATGAGTAAGTACACTAAAGGGGATCACAGTGGAGCAAGTGAAAGATTTCACAAGAACATGGAGGAAGTACACAAACTGTATGAAGAAATCAGAAAGCAAGAAGAGTTTGAAGCACTATTAGCCAGAAGGTTACCAAGAGGCAAAGGTAAGTATAAAGGAAAATTACCTTTGAAATGTTTCAATTGTGATAAGGTAGGACATATTGCTTCAAACTATCCTTACAAAGATTCTGCTGAAAAGAGAGATTACCGAGATGATAGACAGAAAGATAATCATTACAGAGGACACCAAGACTTCAGAAGAAGAGATAGAAAGTCATGCTTAATAGCTGATGAGGAATCCAATGATGATAAATCAGATGAAACTGATACGGAGGAAGTAGTTTATGTGGCTATCAAAGATGGTTCAGATGAAGAAAGATATGAAGAAAAAGGCCTAATATCTCACATAAATACTAATGATTCTTGGATCATAGATAGTGGATGCTCACATCACATGACAGGTGATAAACACAAGTTTGTTATGTTAGAAGACTATGATGGAGGCTATGTAAGATTTGGTAATGATGCACCATGTCCGGTAAAAGGTAAAGGATCTATAACACTTCCTGACAATGCAAGATGCAATGATGTTTATTGGGTTGAAGGTTTGAAATATAATTTGTTGAGTGTAGCACAGCTAAACAATACAGGATACCGAATAGAATTTCAGAAAGGAATTGTCAAAGTTCATGACAAGCATGGAAAGTTAGCTGCTACCGGGACACAAACAAAAGGTAATACATTTCATCTTGACTCAACTCGGAACAAGTGTTTGTAAGCAAAGATAGATGATACCTAGTTATGGCATAAAAGGTTTTGTCATGTAAATTTTGATAATCTGATCAAAATAAGCAAGAAGCACTGAGTAAGAGGTCTACTGAGTTTGGAAAAGCCTAAGAATGCTATGTGCTGAGGATGCCAGATGGGTAAAATAACAAGATCAAGCTTTACAAGTAAGTCCTACACTTCAAAGGGAATTTTAGATCTTGTGCACACTGATCTTTGTGGTCCTATGAAAGTTCAAAGTTATTATGGTGATAAATATTTCATATTATTTGTGGATAACTATTCAAGGATGATGTCAATAATGTTTTAAAAAAAAAAAATCAGAAGCTTTTCAAATGTTTAAATGGTACAAGGCAAGAGTAGAAAATGAAATAAGAAGACAACTGAAATGTCTTAGATCAAATAGAGAAGGAGAGTTCACATCTGATGAGTTCAACTTATTCTGCAATGATCATGGTATTAAAAGACAAGTCTCTACACCGAGAACTCCACAACAAAATGGGATAGCCGAGAGAAGAAACAAATCTATTGTGGATTGTGCCAGAACCCTGATGATTGAAAAGAAAGTGCCACAAATATTTTGGAGAGAAGCAATAAGCACAACAGTTTACACCCTGAACCGAGTACAACTGAAGAAAGAAACTTTGAAGACACCATATGAAATCCGGTATGACAAGAAACCTAATGTAAGTTGTTTTAAAATCTTTGGAAGTAGATGCTATGTACACAAAGATGATAGAAATGGCAAGTTTGATCAAAAAAGTGAAGAAGGAACATTTCTTGGTTATTCTTCTAGAAGTAAAGCATTTAAATGTCTGATCAAATCATCTAACAAAATAGTAGAAAGTGCAAATGTGAAAATTGATGAATTTGCAGAAATAAATAATGAAGGAAATTCCAAAGAACCAGAAGATTATGATGAATTTGTCTATGTTCAACCGACAAGTCCTACCGAGAAAACTGCAGAAGAAAATGAAGAGAATATCTAGTTACCGAGTGATGAAGAAGATCATACAGAGCCTACCGAGCCTGTATTAGCCAAGTATGTCAGAAGACATCATGCATCAAGTTAGATTATAGGAGATAAAGATGATCCAGTGATGACAAGGAACAAACTGAGACAGAACACATGTCTAATATCTGAATTTGAACCGAGAATAGTGAAAGAGGCATTTAACAGTGAAGATTGGATAAATGCTATGACAGAAGAGATTGATCAAATCAAGAAGAATGACACATGGACACTGGTCCCAAGATCGAAGGACAAAAATGTAATCGGTACAAAGTGGATTTTCAGAAACAAGCTAAATGAAAAAGGTGAGGTCATTCGAAATAAAACAAGATTAGTTTGCAAAGGTTATGCCCAAGAAGAAGGAATTGATTATGGTAAGACTTTTGCACCTATGGCAAGACTTGAAGGAGTAAAAACATTGTTGGCATATGCTGCTTACAAGAATTTCAAGGTATATCAAATGGATGTCAAATCTGTATTTCTGAATGGTATATTAGAAGAAGAAGTTTTTATTGAACAACCTAAAGGATTTGTTGAAGACAATAATAAAGATCGGGTATGTAAATTGAACAAAGCTTTATATGGTTTGAAACAAGCACCTAGAGCATGGTATGAAAGATTGCACTCTTATTTAATCAAGATTGGTTTTATAAGAACAAGCAAAAACAACAATATGTACATGAAGAATGATGAAAATGGAATACTGATCTTAGCCATATTTGTTGATGATATTATCTTTTGTGGAAATGACTCTTTATGCAAGAACTTTGGAAATGAAATGAGCAAAGAATTTGAGATATCATTAATCGGTGAGATAAAGTATTTTATAGGTTTACAGATACTGCAAATGAAAAATGAGATTTTCATTACTCAATCCAAGTACATAAAGGAAATCTTGAAGAAATTTGGAATGGAGGATTCAAAACCAGTAAGAACTCCTATGACTACCAACTGTAAACTATCAAAGAATGATGAATCTACATATGTTGATGAGACACTTTACTGATCTATGCTTGGAAAGCTACAATATGTTGTTCACAGCAGGCCAGACATAGCACATGCAGTAGGTATAGTTGCAAGATTCTCTGCAGATCCTAACGAGACACACATGACAGCAATCAAGAGAATTTTCAGATACTTGAAAGGCATTGAGGATTATGGATTAGTATATCAGAAAGGAAATGACTTTGATTTAAAAGTTTATACTAATGTTGATTTGGCAGGCAACATTGATGACAGGAAAAGCACAAGTGGAGGAGCTTTCTTTTTAGGAGAAAGACTGGTGAGTTGGCTTAGCAAGAAACAAGGATGTGTTTCACAATCAACAGCAGAAGCTGAATACGTTGCTGTAGCATTAAATTGTACCAACATAACATGGATCAAACAATTGTTGGAAGGTATAAATGAGAAAGTCACCGAGCCAGTAACTATATTTTGTGACAATATTGGTGCTATTAACATTTCAAAGAATCCTGTTATGCACTCTAAGACAAAGCACATCTCTATCAAATATCATTATCTTAGAGAAGAAGCTCAAGAGAAGAAAGTGGTGTTGGAGTATGTTAGCACAAAGGAACAAATAGCAGATATCTTCACCAAGCCACTACCAAGGGACACTTTTGAGTATCTCAGAAGTAAGTTAGGGGTCCTACCCCTATCTTCTATTCACTGACCGAGTTCGGTGAATGCATCAATTCGATGACTCTACATAATATCTTTTAGGAGTTGATGCCGATTTACACACTTTAGGATGTTTTCTAAAGGTGTACAAGAAACGGTATAGGAAACAATACAAGGAACAAGAATTGAAGACAAAATGCTCTAATCGAGACTAAGTTGACACATAACAGCAGGAAATCACTTCATACAGGAAGAAATTATGTTTTAGTTCTTTACTTTTTGGCATTGTTGTCAAAGGGGGAGAAGATTGGAGAAGACTGGAGAAAAGGAATGGATACTAATGTATGGGGGAGAAGACTGATGACAGGAGGAGAGCATTTCAGCATTTTAGAATCTCACAGCAATCCGAATCAATTAGGTCAAATCAATTGTCAATGCCAAAGGGGGAGATTATTGGCATTATAACAGACAAGGAGAGATTGTTGGCATTTCAATAAGGACATTGAGAAGGTTGTTGATGATTATGGATATAACTGATCAAGGATGTTTACTGTCTTAATATTATTATTTTGTCATTGATGTCAAGAAATTGATTTTTTAATTCAGTATGATGTTGCCATATCTTAAAAAGTATGATTTGATGAGTATAAAGATGTCGGTAAAAGACATAGAAAGAATGTGATGAATAAGGGGAGGAATAAGTTATTCAATAGGCAACTATTACCGAGTTAGACAATGATGAGATCATGTTGTTTAGATTATTTTGATATCCTACATATGTTATTGATTGTAAGGTTAATACTATACTATGTTACCGAGCAAAGAACCTAGTCGGTAAACCCTAAGGTTATTGCTATCAGTTAATGAAGGCAGAATGTCTATCGAGTGAAGTTTAGTATTTACCGAGTTGCAACCGAGTAGTAACAGAATGCATTGAATGAAGAAAAGCATTATTTAATGAAGGAAGTTGATGAGCGGGCTATGATTAAATGATTGGTATGTTGTGCATGAAGTTTGTTAAGAATCTATGGCAAAGGAAAATCGGTAGGAAGATCTACAACTCAGATTGAACCGCAATAACCCTAGCACAAGTTCCAAGAAATGTATGCAAGTTCCAAGGTGGGGTAAAACGTTTTCAGATCGAAGGATACATTGAACCTGGTCAAAGTTTGAAGATTTGATGGTTATGATTGATCATGGGAAATGTGATCAAGGAAATTAAGCGATTAGCAAATTGTTTATAAATAAGGAACTGTTGATAAACAATGTATGTGGGCAAGTGTATGCAAAGGGATGCTACATAGTGATTACCAAGCATAGAAGCTTGAAGACCTGTTTGAATAACAGAGTATAGAGCCCATCAGATGGACAAGATAAGTCCTATTGTATTGAGCAAATAAGAATCTGCTTTAGCATTTTAGATGTGAAGTTGCAGATAGATTTTTATTACTATTATTTTGTAAAGTGACAGAAAATCTCTTAACCGAGTGGACTTAACAGTCTTATTTGTAAAACCCTCTAACAAGGTTACATTCTGATTGAGTGTTTAAAATCCTTTAACAAGGTCACTTCTAACAAGGTGAAGATCCTAACAGATCTGAGGGAAAGCCCTTAACTAGGTCACATCTAGCAATGTGTTTGTAATCTTTAATAGGATTTGCTTTTAACCAAGCATACTCTAGAAGAGTATATTTCTTAGTGGGTCTGAAATCCCACAGTGGTTTTTCCCTATTTGGGTTTCCATGTTAAATCTGGTGTTATGAGTGTTATGATGTTTATATGCTTTTGAGTTTGCATGTTTAGCAGTTTTTGTTATATTACTGAAGTATATGTTACCGAGGTTGAATCTGTTGTTTTTATGGAAGATTAAGTTTTTATGATTCACCGCCCCGCCCCCTCCGCCCTTCCCCTCCTCATCTTATTAGCTATTGGATATGTACTTACACTAAGTATCAGAACTATCAACAAGGGGCAATGGATTGGTGGATTATAGAAAAATTAAAATGACAACAATGGGAAAGGTGTTGTGCAAATGAATTCTGGCAATCTACATGTAAAGAACAAGATGAAAAGAGTTGATTGCTATAGATGATTGGTATTGGCTACTCCTCTAACTGAAAGACGAGTTATCAATGAAGAATGGATGAATTCTAAGAAGAAAGACCCTCAACTTGATTGCCAAAGTATGCATATAAAGAAAAGGTGATCTCAAGACAACACTAGAAAAATAATAGAAAATCATACAAAAGATTAACAATGACCATTTTTTTTTTAAATTAGCTCTATGCTTAACCCTGCCATGTCGATTAAGGAAAATTGACATCCTTTGATTGACATTGACACAAATGGTGAAGATCATAAAACTAGATAGAAATCATGTTAAGAGAAACATGGAAGACTAAAAATGATGAGAATACATTATAAGAATCACAATCAACTACCACTTTTTATGCCATTGTTATTTAGGAAGGGTGTCTAATCATCATCGATACAACATTGTTGACCCATGCAATGACATGTAAAAATGGATACTAATGGTGCTCAAGGCTTGAACTAAGAAAAGTGTTGTGGAAGCTAGTGAGGAAGTTCTCAAGAAACTTCATTTGGCTGCAATCCTCAGCATTGAACAAGAAGTTATTTAAAAGAGTGGTGATGTAATTATGTAATGAGAGTGATTATTGGTCCAAAATAGCCTCTAGTTTGAGGATGATAAATACTTTTTCATCAAATTTAGAAAGTGGGGAAAAAGTGTGAACATGTTGGCCCAGGACCTTCTTTAGACATGAAAAATGTGGAAAGCATGATATATCTTGAAGGATGAAGGAAGAACCATCTTGTTGGCTATTGGTATCTAAAAGAATCAATATAAATTAGGAACTAAATTTGATCTATTGATAAATTTGAGGGATGTTTGTTTGTATGACTAAATATGTAGGGTAACCTACTCCTTGATAATGAATCCATGCTTAGAATGGTGTTGAATGTCTTGCTATTTATTTTAGGTTCTAATCAAATGTGAATTGTCCTTAAAGAGTTTGGACAAAAGACTCATGGGTGTTGAGATTGCAGTCAACACTTTACATTATGGAACTACCTAACAAGTAGTTAGCAAGCAATTGTGGAGGTTGGTCACACACATCTATATAGGGTGTTATCCTAGTGGAAGAATGATATGTGCTATACCACAATTCTACAAGTCAAAACCATTTAATATAGTGAATCTATTGCTTACAAATTAAGCAATGCAAATAAGTATCTTAGTACTTATTCTTTCATAAATGAAGCAATGTAAATAAGTATCTCAATACTTGTGCAAATTTTTAATTCCTTAATACATGTTGCAACTTTGTACATGGAATAAATGAGATAAACTAAAGATCATGCAAATCTATTTTAAATCAAAATTGAGAAAAGTCACTTACCTTGCTAAATCATGTGAATTGATCTCAACCATTCATCTTATAATATGAAAATCTATAAATTCGCATATTCTTCCTTAATCTGTTACAACATAGAGAAGTTTACAAGAAATAATTGCACTACAAAAATCTTGCATGAACATCTAAGCATCCACACTCTATCATAACATAAGAAAATCCACTTCAAAGCTATACTTGAGGTTTTCATGGTTTTAAGATAATAATTTTTTATTATTTTTAAATTTTCAATTCTATTCTAATTCTTTGCATTACACATCAATTTTTAAGATTTTAAAGGAATATTAGTAGAGTAAAATGACATGATAAAAAATTCATAGTGGTTGGTGAGGCATGGGATTGTCATAATTTTACTTGTTTACTACTACTTTTATCAGACTTCTTATATGTTTTAACTATGCTTTGAATTGTACTTTTATCCAGTTATGATATATATGACATGTTGATATATGAATATGTCATGTGAGATTTCTATGATGAGTAGACTATCAATATGTTATAAGTGATAATTTATGTGGAATGAACACTTGTTTTGAAGGAATAACATGTATCTTGAAAGATCATGACCAATCTACAACCAAAAGAAGACTTGCCTTATTGATTGTGTGGAAGCAGTCAAATGATTGTTAACCTAGAAGTTGGCGTGTTGAAGCCTACTTGACTTTGTCTATCAAATAAATGTGGAGAATAATTTTAGGAGTTTGAAGAACAATAGAGTTATGCTTCATAAATTTTCTTAATTGAATCTCTACACGTCCTTTATTTGATGTTTCCATTGAATAAAGAGCCTACTCCATAGTAGGACTCATGCTAGAGTGAGTTGTTGTTGGAATTTTTTTTTTTTAATAGGTCATCCTCAACATCAAGGAGGAAGGACACATGTCTTAGGTTAGTTCTGAAGAAGTAAATTCTCCACTCTCTTGGACTTTTTAAAAGAGAGTGATGTTTGAGCAAATTATTCTTCTACTTATGTAGTAATTGGTTCATATTAGTAGTTACACATTCATGTATCATGCAAACTAGATTTGTGTCTAGATTCTATGTGGCTATGAATTTTATTGTTGTTGATATTATGAACTGATGACATGAATAAATCAATTTTTTTTATACCTTGCTTTATCCTATTGTTATTTTTGGAGATTACATTCTCTCAAGCAAGGGCCATTTGAGGTAGTGTAACTCTCCCTTTCTCTCTTTCTATTAATTAGTTTCATTTATGCAAGTTATTTATTAGATTATTGTTACTTCTTAGAATCATTGTTGTTAGTTAAATGTTTTGTTAATATAGTTATTGGTTAGAGTCCAAGTTGCAAACAAGTAGTCATATTGTTACCCGTAGCCATTGTAGAGTCACTTATCAAGTTACTATCAACAACTATTTTATAAATAGATTTTTCATTCCAACATTGTTCATGCCTAAATTAGTTTCCCTTTATGCAACCAATAGAAGACTTGAGAATTATCTTCTCCACATATAGTGCCAACATTATCCAAGAAGATATACCCCTAGTCAATTAAATGAGCCTCTACTTAAGACACTAGGTTACTCACTTGGGCATTCCAACAGGTTTGAGTTCATTGATTTACTACACCAGCCTTGGGTATGCAGTATTAATCCTCAACACATATCCCTACACCTCAGACTCCACTTGAAATGAGAAAAAGGAAAGAATCTACCTCCTCTTAAACAAGAAGACCTAAGAAATAGAGGACTAGAGGAAAAATTGAAACATGCATTTCAAAAAGGAAAAAGTATGTTGAGGAATCTAGGAGAGTATCAAGAATAGGGTCGAAGAAAGAAGTCTGAGACCCCAAGGGTCAAGAAACAATCTAAACAAAAGAAGCAAGAGAAACAAAAGCTTTAGGTGCCATAAAAGCTAGAAAGGTGTTCTAGTCATCTCTCATGAAAATGGTCTATATCCATACAAAAGGCTCCTAAGAAGACATTGTAAATCTTGATATTGATTCTGAGAGGGAATAATTGTTTTGAGAACACTAGACTATTGCAAAGGATAAAGGGATATCAAAAAAGAAACCATTGGGGATAATGTACAAAAGGGGCAAGAACGATGTGATTCTAAGCGTGAAACTGATGATGATGATGACCCTTATATTGCAAAGAAAAGGGCCACTAAAATACTAATCCCAAGCAACAAGAGATAATACTACCAATGGAGAATAATGGTGAAACTGATGAAAATGATGTAGGGGCTGAAATTTTAATTGGTCCTTAGAACACCCTAGAAGGGGGAGAAAAGAATGATGAGCTAAAGGCAACTATTAAAAGATTAAATATTTGGAGCAACAAATCTCGTGTTATGTGGAATTTGTTTTATTGGGCATTAGCTTATGTGGTGATATTTCTTATATGCTTGACAAGTTTTAAGTTGTTAAAGTTGGTGATCAGATTTATATTTTTTTTGTGTGCACTGATTCAGCCCCCCACCCCCTCTCAGTGCCTTATAAGTTCATCAATTGGTATCAGAGAAAACCCTTTTTGAGACTTAACCATTTGGGAAGGATCCCTAAGGCAGACGTGGGGGATATGAGTTATAGAAAGATGTCTCATAAACTTGTTGAAACCAAGGATAGGCAAGTATAAAACTTCACTTGCTAAAAGGAAAGAGCTTACTGAACAACTGTTGGAAGTCTCTAAAAGTATCTCTTTTGATGAAGAAAACATAGATGCATTGGTTGGGGAAGTGGAGAAACTGAATGGTGAGAAAACTAACTTGAGGAGAGAGCTTAAAGCCCTAACTATCCAGATGAGTCAAGAACTTGAAGCAAGGAGGGCAGATGAAGACAACATCAAAGAAAAAGTTCATGAGATCTTTAAGATAAATCAAGAAAATGGCACTCTATATGCACACTGACATGCGGAAAAAAAGAAAAAGAAGAGATAAAGGTAGGACTAGATATGGCAATGTCTCTTAGAGAGACTCTCATGAAAAGGAATGAAGATATTACAAAAGAACTTGTTGATGCTAATGAGAAGCTTGCAAAGTTTAACAAAAGTTTTACCATGCTTGATGAACAGATCCAATCTCAAAGGATGAACGGTGATACAACTGGATTGGGTTACAATACATTTGAGAAAGGTGAGCCTTTCGGTACAAAGAAAAACATGCATGAAGGTAAATCTGCACCTAAGATTCAAAAACTCACTGGTAAGAAATCCTATAAGCCTGTTTGTTTCAATTGTCATAAGCTAGGACATACTGCTAATGTTTGTATAAATAGATCTGATGTTGCTAATGGTTGGTTATAGACCCAATACTAATCAAGGAGATAAACCTATAACCTTCAATGGTTATTGTTTCACTTGCAACATGCATGGACATAGAGTTGTTGAGTATAGGTATGGAGCAAATAATCCCACTCCTCAGATGAATCAGAGATCTGTTGGTGATTGGAGAAGGAATTTCAATGACTAGAGAAGTCCTAATCGATAGAGACCCTATGCTAACTGGTCTAGTCCCTATGAGATTGAGAAAAGAATGAATGTGGTTTGCACAATCTGTAATAACTTTGGTCATATGGCTATGAACTACAAATAAAGGAATGGTAGAGGCAATGTTGGACCTTGGAGAGATTTTGGTATGGCTTGTTATCATTGTCATAAACCGAGACATATGGAAAAGTTATGCAAAACTAGAGTGAACAAACTGGTGAATCAATCTTATGACAGGAAAGGGAAGATGAAAGTTGATGTGGAGGAGACCAGAGCTGAAATGAATAGAATCTGGAAAAAGAAAGATAAATGAGGTAACTGAAGTCAAATCATCAAAAGATCCTATTTCTTCACCTAGTGTGGAGAACCCTTCACCGATAAACTAAGTTGTTTAAAAGCTTAGGGGGAAATTAATGTTAGATATATTTCAAAACCCCCTGAAGGACCATGAGGTATGTGAAATATGCATAATTTGATGTAATATGATGTTAAGAAGTGATTCTGTGATCAAACTAGTAGGTTTGATGCGTTATGTGAATCGGTATTTTGTTATAAGACATTTTAGGGTTTTACCGGTAATGGCATTTAATGTGGTAGATAATGGGCAAATAAAAGGAACTTTTTGAATTTTATTTGTCACATTGCATTTGTATGAGCACTTGGAGAACGAATAGAGAAAAATAGAACTTGTGTTTGCAACATCTAACCTATTTGACAGAGATTTGAAGTGATCTAGTGTGATTTGTGATCAACAATCGGTTTAAAGAACTTCATCGATTTCTAAAACCCTAGTGCAGAAGCAGGAAAAGGTATTTATCAGGAATCTTATCTGTTTATGAAGATTGATTTGTTTAAAATGGATACACCACATCTAGTTGATGTTACCAATAGGCCATGACCCGAATTCAAAAGACATCCATTTAAATCCAAAGAAACTGATCCCGTCGGAGCCCTATCCAGAGTACTTATGGTGTATTACATGTTGAATATGTTAGATCATTTTACCATTGCAAAGTGGAAGATTTGGGTATGGTTACTATTTTTGATCAATATAGAGCACTATGTGATGAGAATGATATTTTGAAGAATCAATACAAGAAGGTTACCGACAAAGGGTTTCATCATGCACTTAATTTCATTGATGAATTTGTTGATGAACATGTTAGATATGTGCATAGCAGGATACATGATCAGTTTATGTGGCTTGACCAACCACATAAGATCTCTAAGGAAGTCATTCACACAGTCACCAGACTTTGTGCCACCGGTGAGGTACCATTACTCATATTTGTTCCAAAGAATGATGTAGAAAAGCTAACTGGATCCAAATGGGATGGCAAAGCAATGACAGTAAACAATATCAATGATCCGGCAGTGAAATATGCTTCAATGGTGATTGGCTATAGGATTTACTACTCAAGAAGGATGAACAGTGTACCGGTAGCTGCTATTCATACTGCTTACTAGAGGATCAAAGAAGATGTTGATTATGATCTATCTAAGGCATTGAGAAGTCAATTGATGTTGAACCTAGAGGCCATTAAGAAGGACAAAATATTGAGGTTCAAATTTGGTCAGCTCATTCTTGGTCTATTCTTTTATTTTCAAAATTATTTTCCTAGTATTGGTGATATTCAATGGATTGGAGGTACACCTGCTTTGATGCAAATGAAGAATAGCATTAGGATGCTTGGTAATGATTTTGATAAGATTGCATGGGGGTACTTCAAGGATTTTCAGAAGAAAATGCATGCAAGAGAAAGGATACTGATAGAGGTAGTTAACTGGTATGTAAACACAATTTGATTTATGGTGGACACATATACTTTCTTGATGGAGGTAGTTGATCCCCGGACTACATGGGTGATGCCCATGGGATATGAAGTAGATAAATATCTTTTGGTTGCATATGTTGATCATTTGCTTGCCCAACTGGTAGATACAACATCAAAATGTTTTGGTACTTACAAGGATAAATCCCTTCAAGTGCACTTAGAACTTAACCAATCGGTAATTACAAAGAAGGTTAGAAAGGAAGTTGAAGCCTTTGTCGAGAAAGCAGGGTTTACAAAGGAAGCCATTGCTAAAGCTAGAGCAAAGCATGTTGCTCAACAGGATGGAACATCTAGTATTCCAACCGGCACCTCCACCGGTATGCAAACAAGAGATGGGAAAGGGAAAGTTGCAGAAAAAGAGAAACCAACAATTGTTAAGAAAGGGAAACTAGCAGAAAAATCATCAAAGATTCAATTCCAGAAAAGAGGAAAGGTCGTTGATCCTCCAACTAAACTAGTTAAAACTGGTAAAAGAAAGAAGCAACAAGCACAGAAACCAGCATTGGTAGATGCAAATGATGAAGACACTGAATCTTAGAAAGAGAAGAAAGTCCTAAGGATCAACCGTAAGAAATCTAAGGTTGTTGAAACCTCCACTGTCAAATATGTGGAGAAACTGGTAAATAAACCTACCTCTCTTAATAAATTGTTAAGAAGTATTAAGGAATATAGTGTTCTTAAGGGATTGAATAAATTGTATGATAATCTTGGTGAGAATGAACAAAGGCTAATATAAGATGAAGTTGTTTTTATGATGAATAAATATAGTAAAGCCCTTATTGAACTACAAGGGCAAATTTCAAATTCATTATACAACAAAATTGATGCAAGGTGGCATGCTGCAATGAAGCAGGACAGAGAATTTGTTGATTATACACTCAAAAATATTCAACCGGAAGCCACAAAGGAAGAATTAGATGATATTTTGTTGAAAGCAAAATCTTCATTTAAATCTAAGAAATGACTGACAAGGATGTTAATCGATGAGACCTAATCAATCCAGCAAGAGACTGAAATTTTGTAAAAGAAATTTTTGGGTCTAATTCCTACTGAAGAGGAATATGATAAGGATGATGAACCTGTAAAGCTTAAGGGTGAAGATTTTCCAGAAGGTATTAAACCTACTTATTTTAAGCCTGATGACATTGTGTTAGATGACCAACCAATGAACACACAAACATAACCAATGTTTATTCTTGATGATTATAATGGTGATAATGTTGATAATACTATTGATAATATAGATGTATATGATGTATATGTTCAAATGTTTGAACAACATGAGCAGAATCAAGAACAGGAAGGAAAGAAAGAAAAGAAGGATGAGGAGCCATCGATAGATAATCAGACTGTAGATTCAAACTCCACCTGTAACGGATATTAATGAAGATAAGAAAGAAGAGAAGACTGTAGAAACTGAAAAGCAAAAGGAAGAAGAGAAAACTAAGAACAAAGAGGGGACAGAGGAGAATAAGACAGAAAAGACTGAACCTATAGTGACACCTTTGTCACTTGATTCTAAGAAGAAAGTTGTTGAAGAAGATGATGATGCTTTAAGCATCCAAGGACCCTTGGACATGGATAAATTGAGTTCTACCGAGTTGATGGAGATTGCAAGTGCCATGCGATTCAGAGCTAAAAAGAAGAGGATGAAAGAACAACAGAAGGAGGCAGAGACCATAAGGAATGCAGTAGATATTTTGTCTAGTCTCCTACCGGAGACGGATATAGGAAATTTTGCAACACCTATTGACTAGCTTGGACAACTTGTTTTTGATGTCAGAGAGCAGATGAAGTCATTAGAGGATGCAACTTATGTCAATGTGGAGAAAAACTACCAGAAGAAAAGAAAAGAGCACTTAATGTCTGAAATTGATAAAGGTAAAGTGGCTCTTACTGTTAATAAGGATTATTTAAAGAATGTATTAGAAACCGGAGATAAAATCCTCTCTTTTGTTCCAACATTTTCCTTATTTTGTGTTGACTTGAAGAAGAAAAGGGAAGAATTTGAGCATGAACTTGAGGCTCTAAGTGAGCCATTTAAACCCCTTAATGACTCTAATATTTATTTTGGAAGATTAGTTGTAGAACTTCAGCACAAGCTGAAAGTATATGAGCAGGAACAGGTGAAGAGAGTCAGATCCTTGCAGGAACATCAAACACTTATACCGAAGGTCAAAGTCTTACATAGAGCATACAAGGAATTTGAAGCCATTCTTAATACACCTGAAATGAGCATTGTTGATGCAATGGAGGAGATAGCTGGACAAATCAAGACTCATGTGGAGCTCACAGGCATAATTTAAGAGACATGGCACAATGACTTTAAAAATTTGAAGTCTCATTTTAGTGATGTTTTTTCCAGAAATCCTATGTAAAAACTTTATGACTTATATCTATGTAAATTCTCTGATGCAAATTTTGATATCACATGTATTTTTTATTTTTCATTTGGCATTGTTGTCAAAGGGGGAGTAAGAGTTGAGTCAAAATTTTGTATGTAAAAAGTATGAGTATTGCATTTGTTTGTTATAACATACAATTGCTAAGGGGGAGTATATGTCATGTAGTCAATTTTTGTTTTGCACACTTAGTTCACAAAAAAAATTCCAAGTGTTTCCATCAAAGCCAAAGGGGGAGATTGTTGGCATTTGACTGAACCGGTAAATGATTGGTTAGTGAATGTGATGAAGAGATTGAGATTCATGTTTGATGACTAAGTTTTGTGTTTCATTGATGGCAACAATGTTTTTGAATTCATGTAAGTCTTAGAAGCCAACCAGTAAGGTATAACCGGTACAGAAGACAGTTTTACAAAGAACTGGTAATTAGGATCTCAACCAGTAAATTGAGACAGAGTTGCATTTTGACAACCGGTACAGGTGATTCATGAAGAGTTGGATGATGCGGTTTTATAGCGATTTTGGTGACAGGTATTTGGAGCTATGTTCTTGACCGCATTGGCAGATTCAACTGGATGAGCAAGATTTAATGTACAAAGCATACAAACTAGTAGAACACTTAATCGATAGTGATATAGTCACTTCAATCGGTAAAATGGCACAAGTTTTAATTTTTTATGTCAATGGTCGATATATGTAAAGAATGCGATGTAAGTTTGTGTATATTCATTGAACCTAAGAAATTGTTCCAAGGTTGTAGCCGACTAAATGCAAATATTTATAAAAAAAAGTGTGATGAGGTATAAAGTTGGTATGTGTGTAAAAAGAGATTTCAGGAGAGAATACTGTGAATGAGAATGTACGGTGTTTAGGGAAGTTCAGTAATGAAGTATTTTTGAAGTTTTAAGGATCAGAAGCAGATCTTATCAGACACAGAAAGTGTTACTTGAATATATTTTCACTATTGTTTTCTTAACAGTTTGTAGCAACAAAATCCCCTAACTAGGTAGGTCCTAACAGGCCTTAATCTGTAAATCCCCTAACAGGGTAGCTCTGAATCAAAGTCTGAAATCCTCTTGTGAGGTTGATCCTAACAGGTCATTGCTCCTAACAAGGCTTATCATTCAAATCCCTTAGCCAGATGAATCTTAATCGGGTTTGCTCCCAACAAAGCATAGTTGTAAGACCTTAACCAATCAAGATTTATATTATGTAGATAGTGAATCTTGTGGGTACCAACTCCCACCGTGATTTTTCCCTTTTGGGATTTCCACGTATAATCTCTTGTGTTATGTGGAATTTGTTTTATTGGGCATTAGCTTACGTGGTATTATTTCTTATATGCTTGACAAGTTTTAAGTTGTTAACGTTGGTGATCAGATTTATATTATTTTTGCTTGCACTGATTCACCCCCCCTCTCAATGCCTTATAAGTTCATCAGAAAAGCAGGTTGATAGGGGCAAGCATGGCTTTAGATATAGCCATTTGGATGATAAGCCACATGAATGGACTCAAACTGGGTCATGTGTATAATTGAGCGCAACTATTCTCGGATAGGATTAATGACTTTCTTTTCCTGGAACACAAAACGTTCTACATGTGCCACCACGCCATCAGCTTGTTTCTGGAAGTTGTTCATATGTAGATACCCTCTAAGAAGTGGGGAAGGTTTCAGCCGTAGGGAAGAGTAGAATCGAACAAGTCTGCTATGTACTACTGGGTGCATTTGGACACACTCGGCAGTAGTGATGCCGCCCAACCGGCTAGGAAGAAGAGGAGAAAGGAAGTAGAAGAGGAAAGTTCCAGTGATGATATCGAAGGGGAAGAGGAAGAAATAGAAGACTTGGAGAGTCAGAGCAGTGAGGAGGGGATCTAGATGGCACCCCACAATGTAGACTCAGATAAAGTTCAAGAGATAGAAGGGGTGGAAGTGCATTTGAAAGGAGGGGAAGAGGTAGAGCGACCCGTGGTGCAACAGGAGAAAACTATGGCATGGGTAAAGTTTGCAGCCCCTAAGCTACCCTCATCGGCTGACTTGGCACACCCACAGGAATTAGTATTGCTATTGTACCCCCGTAGGAATTGACAATGGCTACGCTAGTGGGAGATGTCACCCCAGTCGGCGTGTTGCTCTAGAAAATTCCCAAAGGATCCCCACAGGCACCAGTTCGAGTGTCTTTGCCCCAAGTTGGGCTAGCTATCGGGGGAGTAGTTCAGCCAAGAGGAAAATTTGTACAAACACCTACAACCAAGGCGGTATGGTCAGTTGAGGCAGTCGTACGCACACCTTTGATAGTACATCATACAGAGGACACACCTGCAGATAGTACTTTACAGTCAGTTGCACCTCTCACGGTTCACTGTATGGATGACACGCTTGTACAGATGGTAGCACCTTCAGGATATGTAACAGTGGAAGCACCCTCTGGTGGAGGTGTACAGATGATAATACCATCAAGTGGTGTAGATGTGCAGGTGATTGTGGCCGAAGGAGTAGACCAAAGTGTAGATGGCGGAGTGCATACAGAAGAAGGGCCACTACAGGAGGAACTGATCGTACTAGATGCTCTCGTGGCAGGTGAGATTGATCAAGAGCAAGACGTGGATGCATCATTGGACAATTGGTTGGGAAATTTTACCCTTATTCCCCACACACCCCTGCCCCCCTCACCATGCACTATGGCAATTGGCGAAGAGCAGATTTAGGAAGAGGGGATTGGAAACATAGAGAAGACCTTGAGAGTGAATAGGAGCATACCCATAGTATTATCAATGTGGAGGATGAGAGCTTCCAATCTGTGAATAGCAGGATGAGGGACACAGAGTCACCACTAGGGAAGGATTCTTTACGTGTAGATGCAGGAACCATACCAGAAGCAGAGAAGCTTCTAGCATTTATGACCACCAGATCCCAAGAGGAGTTCACACTACAATTTGTCCAACATGGTTGGCCAGGAGCCGAGACTCCTAAGATGGTAGCAGCCTAGCGAGGTACACGCATCATGCATGTAGCGTCCTAAAATTGCGACACTTGCAATTTCGACTGCATTTCGGTCTTCACGATGGCGATGCAACACGGAACCTGAATGGAGACCCCGAAACTTGTCCACAACACCAAAAACTGCATTTTTCAAGCACCCTGGCCTGAACCTCCTTTGCACCCTGCTGTCCCGGAAGGTGGGACCAGAGCGCCCAGCGCCCTGGTCCTTCAGGACCAGGGCGCCCAGTGCCCTGGTCCCCCAGGACCATGGCGCCCAGCGCCCTGGTCCCTGGCCCTATTTTGGGCCCGGTCTCCTATGGGACTTCGGGTCTTTTTGTTTGCAAATTGGAAATTATTGTTTCCTGGTCGGCCTAAGGTCGGGAAAATCAGTCTATCAGCCCTAATTGACAAGTATATAAACTACATTTTCCTCTCCCATTTGGGTAGATAAAAAAAAGAGAAGGAACATATGAAAAAACGATATTCAAGCATTCAAGCATTCAAGCATTCAAGCATTCTTTCAAGTAATTGATCATTCTAAGTCTCCATTCAAGGCTAAGTGTTGCATTCAAGACAAGGATTCAACCATTGAAGAGGAGATCACTTACTACATACTACAACATACAACAAACAACAACATCTATACCTTCGCACATAAGGATACAAACATCCTTACAACAAGGTATTAGTACTTGTTTTACATTACAATCATTTACATTTACAGCAATTTCTCATTTCTTGGTTAATTCCAAAACCGGGGTTTGACCTAAAGGCAAACCCCTAATCCCTAACCCCCCAATCGCCTTCGCTTTTCTGTGTGTAGGTTGCAGGTACGCGGCTGAAATTGAAGATCTGAAATCCTTGTGCAGAGACAAACAGATCCCCCTTCGTTTCGCGGATTTTTCGGAGGACCGTGTGCACGCCGGGCGCCATCGTCCCGTCAACTTTTGCTCAAATTTGCAGGACAGCGCCGTATCAACATTTTACTGCTAATTCCAGGTCCGCAGCTTCATCCTATATCCCTATCTCAGTTTATAAGCGAATCTTTCTCACTTTCTATGCATTCCTAGCTTAATTCTCTTATCAACATTCTTTACGAAAGAGGGTAGCCTTGGTGTCTTAACCCTTGAAACGCATTTAGCATCCAATCTTGCATTGTGTGGGATTGGATCTTGTGGGTTTCAACCCCTCTTTTGAATGTAAAGTCTCCCTAAGTGAAAACCATCAACCCTAGCAACCTCCCTTCTCTCTCCTTGGAGTCGGAAGAGGGGAGAGCAACTAGGGTTCGACCGATTTTCCGCTTTACAATGCATAACCAAGGGGGACCTTGGCCCCACCTTGCAAGGCATGGAGAGCTCCTATAGAGAGATATATTTTTAGATGCAGCGGGCCCAGGCTGAATAGCGAGTTGCTAATGAAGAGATCATTGTACTTCAAAAGGAGTTGGATAAGCGCATAGAACCTTCTATTGTGGAGAAGAAGATTTGAACTGAGCTGGAGGAGGCGGTTGCACTGCAGAAGACCCATATGGCTGAACAGAGTGTTTAGATGAAGGCATTGGAGGAGAGGGTCTCGATCTTGACACGGGAGGTGGAGCATAAGCATAAGGTTTTGATGGAGGCATCTCTCATGGTGAAGAAATCTTGTGAATGCTAGCTCGTTGTGACTGTTACTTTATTAATGCCTTGAATATAATTGTAATTGCTGGATAGATGTTCTGTGTGCATTTATTGTTTATTCATGAACTTGAACAACTCACCGTAGGGAGTAAACAAGGCAATGACAGAAAAGGCAACTTCAAGTGGTAAACCATAGAAGAGGTAGTAGAGGAAACTACAAGTAGGGTAGCTACAAAAGAAGTTGAATGTGTAACTACAATCCAATATAACTTCAAAGTGAAATGGCCTTAGCTGGAGGAGATGCAAACATGCATGAAAGGTTCTAGATTTTTATTTGTTGCCAACTTGAACCATTAGGATTGTAGACTACATGATATTTGGCTTAACATGTTGACTTGTATTAGAGTTTTACTTTCTGCTTTTGATCTTTGTTTGCATATGCAATATGGGAAAGTCATTTGCCAATAATTTTTTTTGAGTCGAGAAGATTGCTTTATTAAAAAAAATTAATAGGTAGAGTAGACTTTTCCTTTATTGGTGGGATCTAGAGTCATCCATGATCCAAATTCACCTTTTGTAGTGTGTTGATTTTTTCGTAGCTAGAGGTGTGGAGTATGAAAGTTGTTTAAGTGTAGTTCAACTTAGATGTTTGGCATTGGCATATTTTCTAATCTGTAAATAAAATGTTTCCTAGAGTTGTGAGGTTAACACCAAGAGCGGTTTTATGTGTGAGTTAGCCTAAGTTATGTAAGGCAAGTTTCGTTTCTCTTGTATCATGTAAGGAAAGTTCCAGTTTCTTTTCTCTTACATCATGTGAGGAAAGTTTATCTTCTCTTGCATGTTGATGGTTCATCAAGAGGGATATATGTGTAAGATCGTTGTAGCAACTAGGATAGTATTTGGAAAAGTAAGTTTTTTGTTGAGGCTGAATAGAAAAATCCAACATTTGTAGGTTTCCCCCACATTGGAGTTTCCTGGGTATAATAATGTTATTTTATTTATGTGTTTGGTTTCGTGTGAATTTACTTTCACTGTTCATTTGGTTAATTAACCAAGAGTATTGGTTGTTCCAAATCAGATAGGTAAACATTATTCTTGTTTTTTGTCTATGATATTTGTTGAGCAGTTAATCTGTAACTGGGTTATAGAAATTAACATTGTAACAAAGCTCTAAACTTTGAATATGAAGCCAAGATTTATGAGAATTTTGTCTCTAGTTTCTTTTGTGACTATGACAACCAGTGTTCGATATGAGGACACGCTTGAGGGTGCATCTAACTTCTTACAATGGAAGGTTTTGATTACATTCCTTCTCAAGGAGAACAAGTTATGGATATATGCTAGTACAGAAGTGATGCCACCAACAAATGATCCTATTGCCCTAGATTTGCATGAAATCAAGGAGGCTAAGGCTCAGAGGATTATCCTTGATGGGGTAAAAGATTGTTTGATTCCTCCTCTATTTGGGAAAGACACCGCCAAAGAAATACATGATACGCTCACAAAAATTTATCAAAGCGACTATCAATCATAAGATGATGCTCAAGGACAAAATTGCATAACACAAGATGTCCAAGGGCGAGAGTGTGACCTCTTACTTGTTGAGGCTGACATAAGTCAAGGACGAGTTTCCTGTTGTTGGAGAGACGATTGTTGATGATGAGTTGGTGCAGATAGCCTTGAATGGTTTTTCGAAGCACTAGGAAGTGTCTATCAAGTGTGTTGTCAACAGAGATCACCTACCTGATTGGGTGAGGCTTTGGGATGATTTTGTCCAAGAAGAGATCTATGAAAATTCTCATTGAGGAGGCCAAACAAATAAGGTTGAAGATGAAGAAAATCTTGCTCTTGAAAGCAAGGGTAAATTTTTTTTTAATAAAGGGTAAATTAAAGGGTCTTCTTCCACGAATGGGAAGAAGAAATATCTGAATAAGATAAAGTGTTTTTGTTGCCATCAGATGGGTCACTATGCCAATCAATGTTCGAATAAGAAAAACAAGGACAAGAAAAAGAAGCAAGTTGCTGCTACAGTTAAGGTGGATGAGTTTGCAACACGGTTTGAGAATGAGTTTTCATTCATTGCATGTCACTCAAGTTCAATCGCCAATAGTGTATGGTATATTGATAGTGGGGATTCTTGTCACATGATGGGAGTCGGAGAATATTTCACCAAGTTGGAGGAGAAGAAGTTGGATTTCTATATTGAGCTTGAAGACAATGCCAAGTACCATGCAACTAGTGTTGGCACAGTCAAGTTTCAGAGGGAGTCTAGCCAACCTCTATTGGTGGAGGATGTGTTGTATGTCCCTGGCATAATGAAGAGTTTAAACTTTGTTTCTACTTTGGAGGACAAGGGTTACATCGTGACCTTTGAAGGGGGCAGAGTCTATCCATCCTAAGAATTCCAAGGTAGCAAAAGTAATTGGAGTTAGGCATGGTAGCTTGTTTGAGTTAAAGTTTGAGCCAGCAAATGAGTTGTTAGTAGCAATAGAGGGATAGGAGAATTGTGGCACAGGAGGATGGCTCATCTTTACCATGGAGCACTTAATGTGCTCAAGAAAATAGTGGCGGGTCTCCCTAATATGAAGGTCAAAAAGCATGAGGTCTGCAAGGGTTGTTCTCTTAAGAAATATGCCAAGACCAATTTTCCAAGCAATGACACTAGATCCAAAAGTATCTTGGATCGCAATCACTCATATGTGTGTGGGCCCATGTCAATAGGATCCTTGAATGGGTATTGAATATTATGTTACTTTCATTGATAATTTCTCCAAGAAGATGTAGATATATTTTCTGAAGAATAAAGATGAGGTCTTCAGTAGGTTCAAAGAGTTTAAGGCTCTCGTGGAGAACCAAACAAGGAGGAAGATCAAGATATTGAGGTCTAATAATGGAGCAAGCATACCTCGAATGTCTTCAAAGATTTTTGTGCTCGAGAAGGTATCAAGAAAGAGTTGACAACTCCATACAACCCTCAACAGAATGGGGTCGCTGAACGAAAAAACAGGGCTATAGTTGGAGCAGCCAAGGCCATGCTTCATGATCAAAATTGCCTTGGTTTTTATTGGCAGAATCTTGCAATATAGCTACATATTTATAGAAAAGGATCCCACACAAAGTGTTGGGGAAATTGACTCCAGGAGAGGTGTTCACTGGGAAGAAACCAGATTTGGAGCACATTTGCATCTTTTGGATGCCTTGTGTATTGTCATATTTCCGTGGAGAAGAGAACCAAGTTGGAAGGGTATCCTAGTTGGGTACAGTGAAACTTCTAAGGCATGTCGGGTTTACATTCTTGCACTCAAGAAAACATTTGTTTGCAAAGACATAAAGTTTGAGGAGGGAACAACTCTTCAGAGGTCTAACAGTTTGATAGAGGTTCAAGAGGAAGGGCAGGAACCCAAGGATGAGGCTGCACAAATTCCTCAAACTCCAGTTGCCCAAGCTAGAAAGCAAAGCAAGCAGATCGAGCAAGTTGATCAAGAGGAGGAACGGAGGATTTTGCGGTCTCAGACTCCTATCACTAGGAAGAGGAGAAATAGGGTGGTTGAGTAGACACTAAGAGAGGCCTGGGAGTATGTTGGTGATCCTTGGGATCCAATCAAACAAAGAAAGGCTCCCAAATGTTATTTTGATTATATGGCACTTATGAGTGAATTGATTGAGGAGCCTTCCAACTTTCAAGAGGCGTCCAAGCACCAGGTATGGAGGGATGCCATGGTGGAAGAGTATTCTTCCATCATGAAGAATAGCGTGTGAGTGGTAGTTCCACGACTAGAAAACAAGTGGTGGAGTCGAGATGGTTGTATAAGATCAAGCATGTTGCAGATGGTAGTGCGGAAAAGTTCAAAGCCTAATTTGTGGCTAAGGGGTTTTCTCATAAGAAAGGGATCAACTATAATGAGACCTTTTCTCTAGTAGCCAGGTACTCATCCATAAGGGCTATCATTTCTGTAACAACACAAATGGGTTGGAGGATTCACCAGATGGATGTGAAGACAACCTTCCTCAATGGAGTGATTGAGGAAGAGATTTACATAGAACAACCAAAACCAAAGGGTTTTGAGGTGCATGGGAAGGATTCTCATGTATGTAGGTTGAAGTAAACATTGTATGGGCTCAAGAAGGCTCCCAGGGCATGATATGCAAGTATTGATGGTTATTGGTAGAGTGTGGGCTTCACCAAAAGTGAGGCTGATCCAAACCTATACTATGTTCAGGTTAAGGGTGAACTTCTCATATTGGTGTTATATGCTGACGACTTGTTTCTTACAGGGTCAAAAGAGCTCATAGCACATTGCAAGTGGGATCTTGTAGGAGAGTTTGAGATGGATTTGGGATTGATGCACTACTTTTTTAGGATTGGAGTTGTGGCAGAAAGAGGGGGAGATCTTCCTTGGACAAGGGAAGTACATAATTGATATCCTGAAGTGATTCGGGATGGAGAATTGTAAGTCCATGTCCACGCCACTTGTGACCAACTGGAAGAAGATTGATGCTTCCAAATCAGAGGTAGTGGACTCAACTTTATATAGATAGTTGATAGGCTCTCTTATGTATCTAGTCAACACAAGGCCAAACATTTGTTTTGTAGTGAATTCACTCAGTCAGTTTATGATGGAGCCTAAACATTTGCATCGAATAATTGTGAAGCATGTTTTGAGGTATTTTTGAGGCACAATTGATTATGGGTTGAAGTATAGTCAACAGGATGGAGTGAAGCTCAAGGGGTTCACCGATGCAGAATCAACAAGTAGTGCAACTAATAGGAAGAGCGCTTTGGGGTGTTGTTTCAACTTGGGATTAGGAGCAGTCTCTTGGTATAGTAGGAAACAAAAGTCAGTTGTATTGAGTTATGTTAAGACCAAGTATATGGAAACCAGTATGGCTACATGTGAGGCTATCTAGCTTCGAAAACATTTAGTTGGACTTTCTTATCAAGAGCTAGATCTGACAGTCATTTATTGTGATAATCGAAGTTGTATTAAACTCTCTGAGAATCCAATGTTTCATGACAAGTCAAATCACATTGAGATCAAGTACCACTTCATCATAGATTTTGTGGAGAAGGGAACAATGAAGTTACAGTACATTCCTACAAACAAACAGATAGCAAACATTCGAACCAAGGCCTTGATGAAGAGTAAGTTTGTATTTTTCGGGGATAAGCTAGGTGTTGTGCAGAACACCTTCCTTGCTAAGAGGGAGTGTTGAGTTTTCTGTAACTCGAAAGGTTTGGAATGTGGAAGTTGCTTAAGTGCAGCTGAGGTTGAAGGTTTGGCATTAGCATATTTTCTATTCTATAAATAGAAAATTTCCTAGAGTTGTAAGGTTAACACCAAGAGTGGTTTTATATGTGAGTTGGTCAGAATTATGTAAGGCGAATTCATTTTCTCTTGTATCATGCAAGGAAAGTTCCGGTTTCTTTTCTCTTGCATCATGTGAGGAAGATTTATCTTCTCTTGCATATTAATGTTTCATCAAGAGGGTTGTATATGCAAGATCGTTGTAGCAACTAGGATAGTATTTGGAAAAGTAAGTTTGCTCTTGAGGTTGAATAGAAGATCCAACATTTGCAAGTTTTTTCCCACATTGGGGTTTCTTGGGTATATTTGTGTTTTTTTGTCAATGTGTTTGGTTTCGTGTGAATTTGTTTCTTCTGTTCAGTTGGTTAAATAACCCAGAATATTAGCTGTTACAAATCAAATAGGTACACATTATTCTTTTTTCTCTTCTGTGATATTTGTTGAGCATAATCTGTAACTGGATTATAGAAATCAACATGGTGATGGTTATTTAACTGTGTTATGACAGAGCTAATTGTCCCTTGTGGAAAACACTACAGTTTCTGCCTAATCGCTTCACATAAAAAGAACATATATCTACATGCTTGTATCTTGCAAATATCAATCCTCTACCAATATGCATCTTTATGTGCCTATATTCTTGTGGGCATAGCATCTCCCGCAATAAGGACTTATTATGAAATAAATATATTATCAAGTAGAAATAAGTGACCCCCTCTATTCACCTTGCTCTCTCTACCAAGATCAATGTCTTATTCATGTTATTGTTTTTCAAACAAATAGTGCAAAACATCAATAAACATTGATTTTGTGAAAAATCATTCTATCGAAATGTAGCTTCCTCTGCCTATGTTTTGTGGCAAAGCGTCCCAAGCAATGGGCCAGACTTAATATTAATTCATTGATATCCACTTCATATATATAATTGACCTCCTCTCATTGTGGTCAGCTGGTCTACAATTATTTATCGTCAATACACATCTCTGTTTCTCTAACACAGATTAAAGTCTTGCTAACGTGCAGTCTTTTAATGGGAATACGGGAAAAAGTCTAAAAAATGTATTTTGCCAAAAACAATAGTCCATCAAAATGTATCTCTGTGCCTATAATTTGTGGGCAAATACTGTAAGTGAGTACTCATTATATTATTAATTATTAAATAGCCATTGCATCATATAATTGACACCTTATTAGGATCATCTTGTCGACGCTCAGTAATTTAATACATATTTCTTCGGTTCTCTACCACATCGAACCTTATTAATGTCCAATTTGTTCAAGGAAATAGATCGAATAGTTCTAAGATTTTTTCAGGAATTGATAGATATCATATATATTTGATGATACATTGATTTCTTGATTTATTAGCAGTATTTTTCTTCTTCAGCAATAGATAGATATCCTGTTTGGCAATAAATTGATTTCCTCACTCCCTTAACCAATTTACCGACAATGATTATGGTATTTTCAATAATAAATGATCGAAATAATGTTACTCTCTAATCAATATGAAAATACAGTTAACCATAGTCAATACTCAATACTGCTGGTTAAATAGTTATTCTGCAATTTAAAACAAGAGACGCAAAGTATCATAGATAGAGAGGTAGAGGGAGAGTTAAATATAAAAATAGAGAGATACAGACAAGAAGATTGATAGATAGAGAGAAAGAGGTAGATGGAGAGAGAGATATGTGATACTATCATAGAGGGATAGAGAGGTAGAGATAAGTATATATGTTATTATATGAACTAGAATTTGTTAATCCTCTGGGATATTTAGACTATTGTTTTATTCGTTCATATTGGTAGTTGTTTGATTGCCTCCCATAATGTAATTTTTTTCTTTGCTTGATTCAATAAAAAAGACATATCATTGAAGCATGATTATAATAGATTTATTCTAAAATATAAATATTTAGTTTATTTATAAATTTTAAATATTTAGTTTTTCAAAGTGAAAATGGAAGCATAGTTAATGATAGGTGAGGACATTATTGTATACATTTTAAATTATAATCCTATTAAAAGAATTTGATATTAATAATTCAAAGTTTGAAATTTGTTAATTCTACAAATATATTTTATTTTTTTTATTTCAAAGATAAAAATAATGAAAAGGAGGATTCTCTAAAAAAATCAGTACCATAAATTTTGATAATTTATTTGCTAACTTTCACTTTAAAGTGATTTTAAATTTATAATCCAATTTTAGTTATGAATTTATAAATAAGTTTCTTTGATTTTTAAAATAGGAATTTTGTAATTTATAGATTTGGTAATTAGATAAGTAAAAAAAAAGTCTTTAAAATTTTAATAAAGTCCAATGGTTTTAAAAGAGCCTACTAAGAATTAAATTTTACATCTATTCCTATAAGAGATGAGGCTAGAATCATAGCTCAAATGATGTTCATTGAATAAAATTTTCTAAATCTCAAATTCTTAATCAAAGAGTATTAGCTTACACTTATCTAAGTTTAAAATAAAAATAATTTAAATTTATTAAACCATTCATATAGAAAATAATAATTTTGCTACTAGATAATATACAATAAATTTGATTTGACGGTTGATTGAAAGACATTAAATTAAGTAAAAATGCTATTTATAATGAATGAATGCATATTATATTACTATAATCTCCTATCTTAAAAACTGATTTTATCAAGCTTGATTTTTTGACATTATACATCCAAAATCTCATTATAGTCTATCAATTAAATTTAATTATATGAATGAATGTATATTATATTAATTTATAAAATATATATTACATTAATATAATACAATAAATTTATCTAATTTAAACTTTCAAAAAGGTGATCAATTACTATTAGTGTAAAAAGTGTAAAGAAAAAAAATTGTTCATTTATTAAAAAATTGAGTGTCAATTTTATTTATTGATTAAAAATTAAAGTTTTTCTTTTTTTTTTGGAGACAAGATTAAAAATTAAAGTTTTAATAATTGTATATGAAAGTTATAATAAAAAAATAAAGCTAAATCATTTGTAGAGCCCACCACAAACATCAATATGTAAATTTCAATTTTAAAAAAAATGGAAAAATAAATTCTAGATGTGACAATGTATAAAAATATGTTTTTTTATAAAAATATATTGTTAATGTGACATGATGTCACTAGTAATAATAAATGATGTACTTTATATTCTATGCATAATAGTAAAATAAATTGAAGTTAAAAGATGATTTGACATTTGCTGATGTAATTATTTTGTATTTTTTGTTGACAAAAAATGAATTTTATGTCTATTGAAAATAATATAGACCAATCATATGACAAATAAATCAGTTTTCAAATAACTTTTACTAAAAATTTTGTATAAACTTAATTTTAGTTTGAATTTTTTTAAAAATTGATTGGTTGGGAAGGACAATGATTAATAACTATTTAAGCCATTTAAAAACATAATGATTGCTATAGTTTCCTTGCCATGGCAGGAACTAATAATAAAAGCTCAAAATAATGTTACTCCCTAATCACTATGAGAATACAGTTACCCATAGTCAAAACTGCTACTTAAATAGATACTCTGCAATTTTCTCATCACTTGTGATAACCAGATGACGAATCCTTGCTTCAAGGTCCCCTCTTTCCTCACTTTACTAACAGAGCTCATTGATCAAAACCTCTTGCTTTGCATTCTAATTCAAGCATTTCTAAACACTCCCTGTAGAAATTTGCATTAAAGGGATCAAGAAGGACAAGATTTTATATAATTTTGTGGAATGCATATAGCATTGAGCAAACACAATCTGAGGATCATGCAGATACAAATATGCAATGCATGACAAAAAAGACGGTAGATTTTCATCTCTTCAAATCCTGACTTCCTTATATACAGAGTTACAAGCATACCCCTGAACCAATTTACTCAACATCGCTTCAACTATTAAATGTGTTATGAATTTAATGCAATGTCTACATAAATGCAGCGACAGATTTATACACAATTAGGCATATCAAAGAAAAGTTGTAACAATCAACTGAGTAAAATACAAACAAAGATTTTGTACTAGAAAGATTAGCAAAGGTTCTGAATTTGTCTGATTCAACTCATCACAACCAGAAACCCATACAAGTTACAATTATACGTACTGCTAGGCTCAATAAGTTTCTGGATCAAGAGAGAAGAGAGACCAATGATACAAATTCTGCAGTTGCTCGTCCTTTAGACTTTGTATTAATGACAAAATGCTCCGGGTATCTTCTAAGAAGTGAAAGAAGCCCAAACCAAGGCCTACCCTTACTCTCAGAATCATTCCAGTCCTCTGCTGACAAAAATCTTCGTATTCTACTCTGATGCCAAACTCCACTGTAATGATCAAGAAGCTGCACCATTAAAAGCACAAATAAGTCCACATTGCTAACAGCACCAATGAAATCTTGTTATGAAGCAATAACATGATGTACTAGTAACAAGCTCTAGATGTAGTGAACATTCCAGTCAGAAGTGCAAGCATTACCTTTAGAGTCTTTAGACTCTAATTAAAACTCAATACAGCTTCTTTGAACGAGAATGTCCTCCAAGAAGCAAACAGATCAGCTAATGTCTTTTTCTCTGGGATTTGATTAGTAGCTTATCAAATAAATCACAAACTTTGTGATCATTGGTCAGAGAACAAATCTACTCATAGAACAGGTATGGCATGCTTGTTATAGATATTAGAAACAAAGGGAGGTGAATATAACTAAATATAATTGATTTACTCTAGGGGCAATTTTGTTCCATGCACAACAGAGCACTATCTTAAACAATCATTGCTGAGAGAATTGCACACTATTGTAACACACCTATAGATGGCTGTCACAGTACAGTTCTTGTGTGCTGGTAGGTGCACTAAACAAATAATCAGGTCAGAGGTCCACAGACGTGAAAAACCCGCAAACATCAAAATGCAAATGACAACAGACTATAATCTTATAACAAATTGAATTTGCCAGTGATCCTGTATAGATAATGTCTGAATATTGTTCAGTCTCTGAGCTTAATATTTTTTAACACGTGCAAGTGTTTGTTTATACCATGGCAACTTGATGCTTGTCATAAAACTCTAATGTCAATGAACAGGAGAAAATATGCTTATTAAAAATATCAATGTAAAGGATAAAAAATACTACAAATAATTTTTAATGATGATAAAAATTAGTTTTCAATGACAAATGGTAATAAGTCGAACAATGATTTTACCAAGAAGTGGGAAGAAAACCTAGCATCAGAATAAGGAGCAGTCAATTCAAATTGACATAAATGCTAGCAATTGAAGACCATATACAAGGAGGAAACTAGTACTTTAATAAGTAAAGAGCTAAAAGAATATCATCAAAAAAGACAAATCTGAGATGTAAGGACATCACATGAAAAACAACAGATAATTCACTCATACCAAGGATACCACACTTTACGGAGGATAAAGTTAAGTTCACATGATTGTAGAGTCTACTCAATCATGCAATGCGGCAAGTAAGATTTCATCCCCCAAAATTATGCAAAATAAGGGTAGGAAAGACCAGGAGCATAACAATCATATTGTATCAAAAATCATTATGACAAAAGAATGGAATTTTTTGTTCTCAAAATGTTGATTACAATGGAGGTCGACGCTTTTATTATAGTTGAACTTAACTGGTGCAGTTTTGCAAACTGGCCAATAAATCAAGCGGCAACAGATAACACCAACAGATGGCATGCATAACCTTCAAGATATAAAACAAGCATACAGAAATTCTCATCCAAATGTTAATCTGAAAAACGAAACTGTGGTTGCCAGCAGCATATTCAAAAGCAAATTGAAGAACATAGTTTGGGGATGCAGGTGGCCAAAGGTAAAAAGCCAACAAAATGTGACTCATTCATTCACATAATTCACTGTTCCAAAACAATTTGTCCCTGTGACACTTGCCCCATTAATTATTAGTATGATAAGGATTGTAAAATCCTGTACAAGGGATTCATTTTGTCCTTGTCAATGATTTTTTTTCCATCTCTTCCACTTGCAAAGACTACATTTATATCCTTTACTGAAAGCAAAATGAGGTTACCATGTCATTAGTTAGAACATGGCCAGGCTTCAGAAAAGATTTCCATGCTCCTACATGAGACTGCCTTTCTTCAGGTTCACCAACAACTTCTTCTTCAGTTGTGTTAAATCATGCTGCAGATGTACAAGATGTTCCTATTTTGTCTTGCTAAACACCAAAATGTCATCCAAATAAACAACAAACTTATGATGTTTTATTAGGATTCAACTGCATAGTTTTATATTCCATTAGCTGTGTTTCACATGTACCAATCTCTCATAAGCATAAATGGTCCACTTAGCACTCACTGCATCTTAGTGATGCTCACAGGGATAAAGCATTAGTACTTTCCAAGAGGATCAACAATCCCATCACTACTCTACATAGTTTTATATTCCATTACCTATGTTTCACATATAGCCATCTCTTATAAGCATAAATGGTCCAGTTAGCACTCACCGCATCTAAGTGATGCTCATAGGGATAAAGCAATAGTACTTTCTAGGAGAATCAACAATCCCATTACTACTCCAACTCAAATGCACTTAACCATAAAGTTTCCACCAAGATCAAGCTAACTACCTCCTATGAAGTCCCAATGCTTCACTTTTGCAAGTGAAGTAAGCTTGATCTTGGGAGAGACTCCACGGTCAAGCATGCTTGAGTCAAAATAGTATTGGTATGGGTGACCCCTCGGGAAAATTTAATGCTTCACATCTATCAGCAAATGTGGTAGCAACCTAAGTGGGCTTAGTCTTGGTGGAAACTCCATGGTTAAGCATGCTTGAGTTGGAGCATACCAGTACAACCTCCCAAGAACACCTAATGATTTTCCTGTGAGCATCACCTAGATGCAATGATGCTAAGTGAACCATTCATGCTCATGAGAGATGGGTTCATGTAAACAACTAGTCATGAAATATGTATCAATGTGTTTGACTCAAAAACTATGAAGTTGAATCCTAATAAAACATCATTATTTGACAAACTACAAAAACACCACCTTCTTGTCAACAACAAGCTTACCCAAGAATGGCTTCAAGCCTTCATTCATCAGCCTCATGAAGGTACTTGGCACATTAGTCAGCCCATATGGCATGATCAGCCACTCATACAGTCCGTCATCATTTCCGAAAGTTGTCTTCCATTCATTCCCTTCATGGATTCTAATTTGATGGTAACTACCCTTGACATCAGTTTTGGAAAAGGTAACATGCACAATTATGGAAACCTATAGTTATAGTTGTCTTGTTTAAAGTACAAGAATCCATACATGCCCTCCATTCTCCTCCATTCTTCAGCACAAGTATTACAGATATACTGTAGGTACAGCACAAATGTTCATACTTTCCCTAATCAAACTCTCTTCACCTATTATTGAGCTTGTCTGTTCAACTAAACACTCACGTCATGACTCATTTTATGTGGTATTACGGATATACTGTAGGTACAGCACAAAGGTTCATACTTTCCCTAATCAACCTCTCTTCAACTATTATTGAACTTGTCCATTCAAATAAACACTCACATCATAACTCATTCTATGTGGTGCATATTTGTTAAACTCAATCCTAGAATTAAATCCATATACTACTGTGCAATAGTGGCAATTCTTCGGTATTCCACTATCCGTACTATCTTAAAATTCCTTCAACAGTACTTCCACTTCTAGCTCCTCAAGAGTTGTGCAGATTACTTTCTTCTACTATCAGAGACTTTAGCCACCAACACACAGTATCCCTGCAAGTTTCCAACTTCATAGAGAAAATTTTCAGCACTCCTATACATTATCTTGTTGTCTACAACGTTTTCAGCCTTCAATGGCAACAATTAAAACTTCTTTCTACCCTTGGTGATGATGAAAGTGTTCTTCGTCCCATTATGGATGGCACAAGCCACAAACATCATATTGGCATGGTCTACCCAATAACACATGAGAAGAATCCATTGGAATCAAATTACACCAAATTTCGTCAATAACAACCTCCAATGTGAAATGCAACAAATTACTATTCCTTCACAATCATCTGTTGATCCTTATGTAACCATGTAACCATGTAATACAGTGAGGATTAGAATGCAATACCAATTTCATGCCCAATTTCTCTACCATTTTTGTGTACACTAAATTGTTAGTCCTTCCTCCACCTATAAACACCTTACAACACCTTCCTCCAAACTTACACATGGTGCAGAAGATACCCTTCCTCAACCATGGTTCTTTGTCTTCCTTAGAGGCTAAAGCAACACCGAGTTCTCTCCAACTTCTGAGGCAGCATTCTCTACTTCACTACCTTGTGCAATATACACTCTTTTCTCCACTCATCCTTGTTCTTGTGCCACCTCTAGACACTCAAATGCCTTGTGCCCTGCTTCTCTACATTTATTATATGTTCCATTGAAAGTCTTTACACAAACTCCTCAACTTGTACCTTCCCTCTTCTTGGAAGTCTGCTCTTCTTTGGAGTCTCATGCACGACCATTGGATGTTGCCGTCACCCTCTACACATACTTTCATGTATTGTCATGCTTGTCATTCCACTCTTGCCCTTGGCTTGCATTCTCAGCCTTGGTGTGAACTGTTAGGCATCCTTGACAAAAAGAATCCAAAACAAATAGATCTCATCTTGGATTTGCAGTATGCAAACCATTCACGTATTGAAATGCTTTATCCACATCAACTCATTCTTAACCTGGTCTTTCTCCCACCATAAGGCCACATGCCCCTTTAGCTTAGTGGTTGCATTCTTGACTCTCTTAGGGTCTTCAGCAGATTAGAACTCAACATACTTCTCTAGATCACTAATCTAATCTAACAAATCTTCAAGATTCAAACCTCTGGGCTTAGCTTAGTGGTCGCATACTTGACTCTTAAAATGTGCAATGGACTCAAACTCAATAGTTATCTAGATCACTAATCTAATCCAACAAATCTTCAAGATTCAAATCTCCTACATAACAAAGGAGATCAAATCTTGGCTTACTTCCTGCTCTTAACAATGCCATAGCAAAATTATCCTTTGCAATTAGTTCCTCGCCACAATTTGAAGCATCCTTTGCATGTGGTTCCTAATCAAGGTCTTTCATCATAACTAACATCTTCAGGGACAATTGTTCTAGTCTCTAGGGCATCAAGCCTCAGTTGTATAGGTCTCATCATGTCAACCAACTCAAGATCATGTCCTCCTTGTTTTTTGCCACATTTTCTTCTATGAGGCTTTTCTATTATGGATTACCTACAATGCAACAATGTACAAAAATTATGTTATAAGTTATACCACTAACCCTTCATTTTGCCCCCCCTTGCTTTCTCTCAATTTGTTCTCACCTTCTTATAGAGATCCCTTGTTCTAGTAAGGCAATAATGACCAAAGCATGGTACAATGCCCTATGCACATGTGATGGTAACTATGGGGCAAAAATGAAATGATTCAAATCTCTCCTTCCTTATGAGTGGATGCATTCCCTTGATAAGTGCGGCGAGATATAAACTTTGAAACGTCTTGTGCTTTCCACCAAAAACCTACCTAAGACCAATACTTAATTACATTGCCCCATAATTGGCACACAATTCAATGTGTTAGCACAGTCTAAATTAGATTCTATTTGGCAAAAGAACATGACATAACTAACAAATAAGGAAACCAAATTCAATAATTGACACGTGGACATGTTCAAGGTCCTAATACAGTATTATGATTACAATTTGGGAAAACTATGATTAAGAAGTGATATTGCACAAGAGAAACACTATCTATAACTCAACATGCACAGTCAGCACACTGTAGTCAGAAAATTAATTTGTGGCAAAAATCAAACGCTTGTAGTACCAAATAAAACTTGAAAAAGAAAAACAAACATAAAGATAAACTTTTGGGTGATGCAAGATTGCTTTACCAATGAGATGCTTTTGCATCAAATGATCCCCCAAGTGGTGTCCAAGCTGAATTTGGTGTGCAGCCTCTTTATCTTACAAACTCACATTCCTTGGTGATTCAGCTTGACGTAGAGAAAGAAGCCCATATTTAGTTCATTGTTATTCACAGTGGGTAGCCTCTTTAATGTTCTCCAACAACAATGTTGGAATTCTGTGGCCGATTTTCTTTGTTAATTAATCAGCTCACTGCCTTCAAATTCTTATTAGATGCCTGCTCTCACCTCGTTCCTACATAAGGGGAGAGACCAATTTGAGCTCTACAATAAGACATAAACCAATAATGTATTCAGGTCACCTGAATCTCCATTAAAAACCTTTCAGCTCTATGGAGGCTTTGAACCAAGCATTTCCTACTAATTATTGACATCACCGTTGTATGCCCCAACCATCTTTAACATCATTGCTCATATGACCTTAAAATTCCTTTTGGCCAACTCCATGATGCCCTTTGTAAGCAGAAGCAAGAATCCAACAAGCAGTACAACAAACAAGGCACTGGTGAGAACTCAACTAACTTCTAATCTGTTGTGACATTTTCACACAGTGCCCCATTGCAAATGGGGACCCCCACTTTTTGCTTTCTAACGTAGTTGTCTTAGCTTAGTCGTCTAGCTAGGCAGTAGTTTTAGTGTCTTTAACCTCTTGCATGTGAGGGGTTGCGGTGCAACTTCAAGTTTAGGTCAAGGTATGAGTCCTAAGTATGATGAGTAGTCAAGCAAGCAAGTAGACATCCTTAGGTTGGAGCATAGAGGCAAGGAACGATCAAGAAGAGAGATGATCAATCAACTGAGATGATGTGCTTGATGAGGATCAACCAAGGTCTAAGTGATGATAAAAGAGGAAGAAAACACCAAGTCAACCCTATGAGAAAATCATTCTACACTTGGTGAAAGCATTGAAGTGATCAACTTAGGCATGCAGTGAAGTGGTCAACTCAAGGTGGAAGCAAGGAACTTTCCTTGATATCCCCAAACCCACGGCCTAGGTGGAACCCTTCCTTGGCACCTCCAAATCCACGGCCAAGGAAGGAAACTTCCTTCCCTCTCTCAAATCCACAGCCTAAGAAGCAATCCTCCCTTGCATGCTGAATTCCCCGGCCCTAATGAAACAATTCCCTCACCCCTCCAAATCCTCAGCCATCCTAAGCAAATTCTCTTACCCCCTCAAATCCCCAGCCATCCTTGCAACATTCCTTTGCCCACCAAAATCCACGGCCATGATGACTTGTTTCTCTTGCATGATGAAATCCACGGCCAAGGAAGAAAACCCTTGACCCCTCCAAATCCATGGCCAAGGAGTATTCTTTCCTTTGAATGCTCAAATCCACAGAAGTCATCAGCAAGTTCTTCCTTGGCTGGTCAAGATCCACGACCTCTTGGTGAAGGGCAGCAATTTGTCTATCACTTGGTAGAAACCTCAATCAGACCTGAAATCAGTAAAATCAGACATGAGATCAGAACTGAGAACATCATTTCCCAAGTGAAAATCAGTCATTTCCAGATCTAAGTGAAGGTTTGAAGGCAAGATTTAGGACAGTATGGAGCACTTTGTTGGCATAGTTCTTGATTTATATTTGTGCTCTTTTCATGTTGAAGCCAGAAGTAAAGCAATTGAAAGAGAGCAAGTGACGATTCTACAGCAATGAAGGGGTCGAGGAGATTCAATCACATGGAGAGATCACACTTGCAACATCAAAGAAGGCAACAATGCAATGAGAAGGAATTCAAGTTGTATGCTGGAAATCAAGAGGGAAAACACTTCAAACACACCAATGACGCATTGCATTAGATGTTAGAAATCAAAACACATGAATAGATTAGAAACTCTAAAATCGCCTCATTGTCCTCTATCTCTAAAGATCTCTAAGATTCAAGGTGGCCCTCACTTGGAAGAGCACTTGATCCTCAAGACGACAACCTAGAGAACGAGTTATATGAAAAATGCCACTAGAATCAAAATGGATGCAACTAGGATTCTAGTGAGTGCTAAGAGATGAAGATGAAGATGAAGGATGCAAGCTAGGTGATTAGGAGGCAAAGTATATTCCAAATTGAAAGCTAAGTATACTATGTGAGTTAATTAAACTAAGATGAGAATGCAAAACTTATAAAAGAAGTGAAATTAAGCTAGGATGGAAGATTAAAATACAACTAAATGAAGCTAAACTATGTGCTATGGATGCTTGAGGATGATGTTGATGCTTGGTGATAACAAAAAGAGCTCCTTAACCTGCAATGTGACTATAATTTTGATGCACAAAAGACTTGATAAATTGAAGAAGGAATGGGCTCTATTTATACGGAAAATAGAGAAATAGATGGTTGAGATTGAGTAATCTCAACAAGGGCTAGGATTGAAAGTTATCAATCCATGGGAGAGACTCAATCCAATCCCAAATTGACAAATGTCACCTTGAGAGGGCTTGAGGGGATGCTAAACAAGCATTAGATGCTAATCAAGCAACCAGGGATAACCTCAAGGAGTGACATCATGGATAATGTCATTAACCAAGGAGGCATGCTATTACCCAAGAGGTAAACTCTTGCGCAACATGGGAAAATGGTTAAGGGACAACCATCATGGCTAAGGGGTGTGGGCTTGTAAGAGGCATTAAATGCCTTAGAAGACTTTTGAGGCTAATTTGTAAGGCTCTTACAAATTTGGTGAACTCAACAAGTTAGCTTGTTGAATAAGGTAAGAGTCTTCAACACGTTTTGAAGACTTTCCCCAAATTTGGAGAAGTGACTCCCCCAATTTTAGGGATGGGGCATAATTAGGAGAATAGGACATGATTAGGATAGGATTAGAAGGGTTCTAGAAGAATGATTAGGGGAATGTAGGATTTTGCAAGTGGGTGAGGGAAAATAGGATTTTTAGTTAAATTAAAATAATTTAATTTAGCCAAAAGGGATGCAACTTGCATTTGTAGGATTTTGCAAGTGGGGGGATTTTTAAATAAATTTTGATTTATTTAAATGCAAAAGGGGATTTTAATTAAATGTAGATTTAAATAAAATGGGAAAGGGGATAAATGGAGGTTTTAATTAAATAAATAAGATTTATTCAATTAAATGGCTAAGGGTACTTAATCAAACCTTAGTTTAATTAATAGGTTAGGCTAGAGGAAATGGATTTAATCAAATCTTTAATTTGATTAATAGGCTAATTAGAAGAATAGGGATATTAAGTAAATCTTAATTTAATTAATTGGAAGAATTAGGGTAATTAAATGAATAAAATTCACTTAATTCATTGTGCAACTTTTTGGTGTCTACACATGTATAACAAGAAGATCCAAAAAAGGAACGATGGCGAATCAAAAAAATACAACCCCTCAACCTAGCAAGTGGAATACGTCAACATCGAGTTTTGATGCAGACTTAGGGCATTACATTACAAGGATTGCAATCATCATGAGAGAGAATCCAATAATGCAAAGAGTTGCTTTCCAATGAGGGATTCCACAAAGACATCAAAACATACAAAGACAAGCATAGAAGAAGGACTCTGTAGTGCAATGAAGAATAGTTCAACCACATAGAAGATCAAGTTACACAAAGCAGCAAAATCAAGCACTAAGACATGAAAAGATGTTAAAGCAATCTTAAATTTCCTCTGGAAATCCAAGAATCATTGCCAATACACGAAGTATTCAAGTTAAAGCTACAAGGAGGGGATCATGATCAAGCCCATTGTGAACAAAAGAAGATCAACCAAAGTTGCATGCTACATTAAGGGAGTTCTACACCAAGCATTGACATCATAAGGAAAAGATCAAGTATCATCAAGAAGAAGAAAACGGGGTTACACTTGCACCTTGCATTTTCAACATTGCAATACAAAGGAGAAAACTAGTTCAAGATTCCCAAACATGATGAGATGAAAAACAAAATGAAGGAATGCATCTCCTGAGCAAATAGTTTTAGAAGAGTTAATCAAAGCTAGAAGATGATGCAATTTGAGAATATCTCCCACCATCATCTCATTCATCGCGGGCTTAGAAATGTTGAATATCAAGAGATATTGCCCGAATCACAAACACTTGTGATGATCTACAAGAGGAACAAGCTGAGGTGGCGCTTAGTCATCTTCAACCTATTGATGTGTTTTTCAAGCACATGCAAACACAGAATAAAATACCCAAAAGTATCTTATCCTCTCTTGATCAAAGTCTCTCAAATGCTGAAGATTTGCATGAGGATCACTTGAGAGATAACTCCAAGGTTCTTCAATGTTGGGTCACGACGTGTGGATAAGCTCGTTGGTTTGATGTGATTATGCTATAATCACAAAGGGACTTATGTTGAATTGTTGAATGCTTGAATCACTGGAACTTAGATCCTAAATACTTGCTTGGAGAATAAAGAAAGAGCAAAAGGCATGGGGTTAGGGAGTCTATTCTAATCCTAAGAATGCAAGAGAAGAGTAAATGATTCAATGGAATCCTACAGGGCAAGGTCTCACCATCAAACTGAACAATTTGACACAAGCTTGGTGCAATCTTCTAAGGTGCAATTCAAAGATGTTCAAATCATTATCACCAAACATTGATTACCATTCAAGTTAATGCATAAACAATGGATATATAACAATTTGAACTTAAGCTCATATCATTCCAGTTGACCACGCAAGGCACACTTACAATCAATAAGAGGTTAATGTTATGGACTAAACAGATTCCACAAAAAACATTCAACAAATTCCTCCATTCAATCTAATCAACATGAAAGCAAATGAGTTGAGAAGTAGAGACCATGCAGCTTGTTGAAATGACACATTAATTCACCATAACTTCAATGAAATCATAGGCTATTTACAACAAGATTTTGGCAACAATCTTTGACTTCTCCTAATCTACTCTAACTGCTAATCTACTACTAATTCTCTACTACTGACTATTTGCTATTCACTATTAACTCTTAATTATCTTCCCCTTTACAAATGAAGAGCTTGAGCTTTATATAGAGAGCTCATTACAATGAGTGGCCTAGATTGATTCTCCATCAATGGCCCAGATTTTACGAATGAAACCCTAATTAGGGTTTGTTGCAACAAACTCAACTCTGGCCAATGAGATAATTACATTTTGGTTCAATACTAAATGTGAACCAATAGGAAACAGGGGTAGGTGCCTTGAATTTTGTGCCTCCATATGATGATCTTGGTTCATTGAATCCAGACATGCTGATGTGGAACTTCGCTGATTGGTGGAGTGGTGACTAGGACGCCACCTCATCTTGCACTTGTAGACTTGGTAGATCATCATGAATGAATATTGAGCAATATCTCTTGATACTCAACATTATCCAGTTTCAACGGTGATGATGATGATCTTCTAACTTTGATTAACTCTTCTGAAACTATATGCTTCCTTGATTATGCTTGATATAGACTGTGTGATGACCTTGGTTGATCCTCCCTTGTTCATGATACACTTGACTAATGGTACACCTGATCTAGTTTAACTCCTCAATGTACTGACTTTGATTCTTGGATTCCCGAAGGGAATTCAAGATTGTAAAACATTTCTTTGTCAAATAAGTTGTCTCCTCCATGCTCCAAGGTCTTGACTTCCTCGTGTTGATCTTGATAGCACCTTGGAATGAACTCTTGATCTGCCTTGAAGTGACTGTACGACTTTTCCTTTTTATGAAATCCCTTGAATGTCTTGAAGTCCTTCTTACGAGATCACCTTCCTGGATATCTTTGTGCTTGCAAATGAAGTTTTCCTCTTGAAGACATCTTCCTTCTATCTTTGAAATTTCCTCCTTAGGACACGTGTTCCAATCTCCCTCCAACCTGGTCCCTTTGTTTTCTTTCTTTATGTTCTGCAAAACAAACAAATGAGCATCAAACACACATGATAAATACCTTCTAATTTGACATAATCTCTAATTTTATGTGATTTGCAGGTTTGATAAGAGCATTTAGAGAGAAGGTCGCTCCTAAGGATAGGCAATGGAAGTCGGAACAATTCCATCAACTCTTCATCAATTGATCTCTTGCAGCTCATTCATTTATTAAGTTTTTTAGTCTCCTTGTGCAAAAACCATCAAATTACCCTCAATGAGTGCCTTAGGAGTGAATTCGCTCTCATGGGAGAGCAAAGGCAAGTGATTTCGCTCCTCTCAGGGAGCAAAGGAAGTAGTTTTCGCTCCAAGATGAGAGCAATGGAAATGGTAAGAGACTCACTTCTTTCAGCTAAATTTCACCAATCTTGCCCTCTTATACCTCAAATCATCACCTCTTTTATATGAAATGCTCAAAATTGTCATTAAAATTGCCTTGGGGTGATTTTCGGTCTCAAAGAAGGGCAATGGAAGGCAATTTCGCTCTCAAAGGAGAGCAATGGAAGAAGAATTCGCTCCTAACAAGGAGCAAAGGAAATTTTTGGGTACTTAGTCAAATTTTGCTCTCCATTTACTCAAGTCATCTCTTCAATTTAAGTCTTCACATGCAATAGTTATCAAATTCTCTTCACCAAACTTCTTGTAGATGATTTTGCTCCAAGGTGGAGGCAACAGAAGTAAATTTCGCTCCCAATGAGGAGCAAAGGAAGGATATTTCTCTCCAATCAAGGAGCAAAGGAAGTCGTTGCAATTTGCATACTTAGCTCAATATCATTCACTTAACTTCATTTCCTTGACTCAAACCTTTTAGTCTTCAGCCACCCTCACGTGGAAACATGTCAAATTGACCCCAAAGGAGGCCTTGGAAGGGATTTCGCTCCTAAACCAGGGCAATGGAAGTGTTTTTCGCTCCCACTGAGGAGCAAAGGAAATAGATTTCGCTCCAATCAGGGAGCAAAGGAAATAATCTCACACTTAACCAACTTTTGCCTTCCTTCACTTCAAATGCATCAAACCAACCTAGAAGAAGGCTTTATAAGCAATTTTGATCCTACTGAGGAGCAAAGGAACACAAATTCGCTCCTAACAAGAAGCAATGGAACAAAATTTCGATCCTAATGAGGAGCAAAGGAAATGAATTACAATTTGTAACTTATCTCCTTTTTACCCATTCCATCAACTTAAATACATTGAATCATGCTCAAGTGAGGCTCTAGAAGTTCCTTCGCTCCCAAAGGGGAGCAAAGGAAGTAGGCCTCAAAATCAACTCTTAGCCAAGTTTAATCAATTCCTTGCCTTTGCATCAACTTAGACCTCATGATTTTGCTTTCTTAGTGTGTAGATAAATCAAATTAGCCTTAAAGAAAGCTCTAGAGAGAATTTTGCTCCTGGAAGAGAGCAAAGGAAGTGAAATTCGCTCTCACTGAGAAGCAATGGAAATAGCTCTCAAGTTGAAGTTTAACTCACTTTCACCCATCAATTTTCATTCCATCAACTTGAAGGCGTCAAACCATGCTCAATGTGGGGTCTTAGGAGGAATTTCACTCTTAACTTGGGGCAAAGGAAGAGGATTTCACTCCTGAGAAGGAGCAAAGGAAGTCCATTTCGCTCCAACTAGGGAGCAATGGAAATAATCTTCAAATTCATCCTCCAGCTTGGTCTTATCAAACTCACACCTTAGGTTTAGCTTTCATTCATCAAAGGACCTCAATGCTTGCTTTGGATAGGATTTCGCTATCACCCCAAGGCAATGGAAGGGAAATTCGCTCTCAAAGGAGAGCAAAGGAAGTGTTTTTCGCTCCTAGAGAGGAGCAAAGGAAGTGACTCAGATCTACCTTCTTCCCTCCATTACTTAGTCAAAATCATGATGCATTGGATGAATTTGCATGATCAAAGCGATTGTGGAAGCACTAGACTATTTCAACATCCTCAAATATGCCTAAGAGGTTCAAATCGCTCCAAAATAGAGGCAATGGAAGAGGATTTCGTTCCTAAGAAGGAGCAAAGGAAGTCCATTTCACTCCAACCGGGGAGCAAAGGAAGTCACCCCAAAACTCAACCTAATTCAAGGCCTTTGATCAAAAATTGAATCCTTTACTCAAGCCAAGACATCTCATGATAGCTGGGGGCCATTTTAGGTGATTTGAAGGGCTAGAGAGGGATTTCGTTCCTAAAAGGGAGCAATGGAAGCAAAATTCGCTCCTAGACTAGAGCAACAGAAATTTTGGCATACTTAGTCAAATTTTGCTCCCTGGCCTCACCTCTCACTAAAGAGCAATTGGATTACTTTGAATGATGAAGGAAATGTTATTTTTTACACTTTCAGATTAATGTAGAACTCAGAAATCAGAATTTAGTTTCTAATTAGTTGTTTGTTGTAGAATTTAGAGACTTCTAGATTTAGGCATAACATAGAAATGAACAAATAAGAACAAGACACAATTACCCTGGGAAAACCTCCTAGGAGGAAAAACCCAGCCAGAAAAGATCCTCAGATCTGATTATGGTTTAGATTCAATATTCTGATTACAATACTTATCTCAAGTACTTGTAGAGGTCTGAGATGTTCACTCTTAGGGCTGATGAAATCTTCAACAAGTCTGCACTTTCACAAGCATTAGATCTGCCCCTTTAACGCACCAATCAGCAATCAGGTTCATACACTGGATCTGCACTTATGCTTGAAACTGATCAGTAACCCTAACGCCTTAATTCTGGAACAGTTTGCACTCCTTTATGACAGCATGTACTTGATATTGGCTCCTTCAATGGCAGGAATGATTCGCATAAGTTCCTTCTTCAGCCTTCACATTAGGCAGATGTATGTTTCACATCATTAGGCAGATGTATATTTCGCATCATTAGGATATATATTGATGAATTGAATGATGTGAAGATGTCTTTATTTATATGTGATGCAAAATCCATTTATGTCGGCCTATAATAAATTAATAACCTTTAATTTATTTATATCTCTTTTACCGAAATGCTTTATTAGATAGGGTCAGCCCTATTCATGTGAGCACGTTATCTTGAATGTAGCGTGGGGTTTTAGGAAGTGCCGTGAAGGAGAAGGGCCCAGCCCTAAGAGTGGCGTGTGAGAAGGGAGAGAAGGGCCCAGCCCTTGGCGGATTCCAATGTTGCCTTAAGGCAATTGGAATCCGCATTCTACTTGGTTACAATCAACAGGAAACACTTGCAAAGTTGACTAGGATTGGTGTAACAGGTTCCTACATCAAACCTCTTTCTCTCTATGCTCAATTTGACTTATCCTCTTCACCATCTTACCATTGCAAGCCTTGACCAATCGAGTTCATGACCACTCGCTCATCTTATAACACTTCATTTTACAAAAGGGCTATTCACCTGACTCCTAACCTCTTGACCAACTATACCTTTCTAAAGCAAAGGTTAATAGCAAAAGCCTCAAACTACTACCCTCGAAAGCAAAAAAAAGTGGGGGTCCCCATTTGCAATGGGGCGATGTGTGAATACCTCACAACACAACCCAATCACATCATTCCAAGTCAATGCATCCAAATTCATTGCACTTGACTCAACCAACAAGGATAACTACCACATGTGGAGGCACAAAGTTTGATGTACCTAACCTCATCATTCATTGGTCAACATTCAAAGGACATGGGTCTTAAAATGTAATTTTATCATTGGTCAAGCATTAAATGTTATGTGATGGGTGTAACAAACCTTAATTAGGGCTTCTATCTTTTAGTCTTGACCATTAATTTGGATTTGATCCAGGCCATTCAATTGTATTGATAGCACTATATAAGGCTTGCTCTCCTCATTTGTAAAGGATAATAGTTGATCAATAGAGTTTAGATAGCAAACAGTTAGAAGTAGAGTAGAGTAGAAGGAGAAGGCAGAATTTGTTGCCAAGCTTGTAAATAAACATCCTTTTCATTGAATTCATGGTGGATAGTGGTGTTTCTTCTACATATTGCATGGTTTCTTGTTGTACCCTCATGTTAGATGAAGTTCATTGACTGTAACGGAGTAATGTGTGGATGTTGATAATTCCTTAGTTCATACTATTTGTGGTTAGATAATTTTCAATTATAGTGCATAGTCAATTTGAACATTACAATGTGCTAAGTTCAATTGTGGATATGTTTATTTAAGTTGTGTCATTGTATTAGGTATTTGGGTGAATGATTCATGATATGAAAACCTTTCATTTCCCGTGGAAGATTGCATCGGTTTTGTGTAGTTGTTGGCAACATGGCAAAGCAAAGCTCGGTTTAAGGAATGTGTCCATCCAAGCATGATCCAGTGCTATCATTAATCTTAGGAGTAGTGTAGTCTCTCTAAACCCTCAATCCTTTTTTATTCTTTTTTTCAAATCAAGTGAATTTCCACGTTCTAGCCGCATTCCAGCAAGTTCATGCAAAATGTAGGTCCCCCTTGTGATTCCAGCAATATTATATCAACCATTAAGCTTATCCACACATCAAGACCTGACAATTGGAACCTTGGAGTCATCTCAAGTGATCACTTAGTTCAGCATTTGAGGAGATTTTGTTCAAGAGAGGATAAGATACCTTGGTATTTTATTCTATGTATGAAGTGCATTAAAAACACATCAACATAATCTATTTCTATTTCTCAAAGGAAATTTGGTCACCAAGTTGCACAGCAATGCCTACAAATGTCAGTTTCCATTCTTACTTGACAAGCTGATGCAATCCCTAAATTTGTCAGATCCTGGTGAAAGTCAAGCAGATTTAGTCCTGCTTAATTAATGAACACTGAAGGGACAAATCGCACGCACCCTAAACGGAAGTGAAGGTTTACAATCTACGATTTTGCAGACATTTCAAGGAAAAAACCACCAACCTCGGAATGAAGTTTTTCCATTGGCATCCATTCCCCTGGACCACAAAGATCTGAAAGTACAGTTGCAACAGCCGAAACTACATCTTTTTCTTCTGATTGCATCTGCTGAAACATATCTGCTTCATGGTCTCTCCTTCTTGAATCACCCTTTTGATCTGATCAGTAAAATAATATTAGAAAAGATGCATTGCCATGGTGGATGTAAAAATTTATCAATTACCAACTCAAACAAAATACTGAAATCTGGTAAGCTGCAGCATTTGAAGCAAATATCGTGAAAATTTGCTATCTCCCATTACCAAGCCATTTCTCATTAACATCCTATTTGGGCTAAGATATAAGTTTACAACCTGACAATGATGACTATTAGGGGATATAATGTTCCTCCAGTATTAACATAAAAATGACTTGGGACTAGCACGTGGCAATAGCTAGCCATACAGAAATTACTCCCCCAAATTAAGTCTCGGTTAGTAGAACATCTTACACCACTAATATTTTCAGGACTATATAATATAATCGAAGTTCATTTAAAAGCCTGGTCAGCAAGCAGGCTTCATTTTTGAACCGCACTACCAATTCAGTCCCCTATAGTCCCGGTTTTGGATCCAATTCGGGGTTCAGATCTTTGTGGGTGCAGACAGAGTTATGAATTTTAAGTTTGGATTCATCCATGGATGTACCCAGAAAAATCTGTCCTGCAAATGCAGAACCTAATATGTAGCCACAACAAATCTGTCAACATTTTTATATTTTTACTTTCTTTATTTTGTTTGTTTTTTGGTCCTCATGTTTGACCAGTCAACCTGAAAACCTAACCCTGAACCCTAAATTGAACCTCAATACAACTTAAAACGCAAAAACAAACACATTTACCTCATTATGAAAACAAAACACACAAACCAAATATACTTTCTCACTTTCAATCTTGCTTGTCATTGCACATATATAGAGCTGATGTTGATCATTGAAGGCTACAAAAATGTTCGATTGCTATTCCTATGCATGTACAATAGCCCATTCACTGCCAAAGAGATTATGGAGAAAAATTTCTTGGATTGAAGGTAAGTTTTTTTGTTTTTTTCCTTCATTGTTTGTTGTATAAACAAACTCTCTAATTTTGTTTTTCGTTCTTCTGTGTTTAAGTGAGTTGGACACTTTTTTTTTGGTTTCATTTGATTGCAATGTGTTAATTTTCAAACTTGTCATAGGAATTTAAATGGCAACTAATTCCAACTCCAAGGGCCAATCCCACTTCAAAATATACCCAAATTCAAACTTGTGGAAGTATGTTGAGATGATAAAATAGGTTCTAGGTGGTAGGGCATATGTTTAGGTTTGCAGTGAGAGTGGCATGATATACAAAAGCTCTAACAATTGGGTGGAAGCCGATTTATGTGGTATTCTAGGCATGGACATCATACCTTGCCTAGGCAAGAATGATGCACTTAAGCCAACAATTAGAGTGTTGAAATATTTGCAAGAGCGAGAGCAAGTAAAAAAGGTAATTGCCCTTGGAGCAGGCCATCCTTTGGTAAAGAGAGGATCTCAATCAAGGAGACCCCTCTTCCTCCATCTCTGAGCATCCTAAAATTGCAATAAATAGCCACCCATTTTTTACCACCCATGAAGAGGAGCCCACTAAACATAAGAGAACAACATGGGAAAGGCATTTTAAAATAAATCCCAAAAGATTGTCAGTAAATACATTCCAAGATTTGTCTATGCAAATGGGTTGTCTTTCAACATTATTCAGTCAACTTATTCACAGGAAATGGTGAAAAAATTAATGAGGTTCTGAAAAGGTACTAAAGCCAAGAATTTTTATGTGAGAAGCACCTTATTGGAAGGGAGGTGAAATTTGTAGAAAATTCCTTGCAACCCATTAGGGATTTGTGAATCAAGACAAGGGTGTCTATCACGTAAGATGGATAGAAGGATGCCAAAAATTGACCCTTGAGCAATGTTATTGCAATGCCTCCGAAAGGGGTAGTGCTTTTGAAAATCACAGATTTTGAGGGGCAGCTTAATGATACAAAATTTACTGTTGACATCCTTGTGCAGGCTATTGAGGAAGTAGGGCTTAAAAATGTTGTCCAAGTCAAAACAAACAACAACAAAAAAATTACAAAGTGGTTAGTTTGTTGGTTGAAACGCACTATTACACATTTTTTGGATACCATGTGTTGTCCACTAGCTCAACCTAATGCTACAAAAGTTAGGCCACAAAGTTGATTGGATCAAACAAGTATATCCTGAAGCCAAAGAGATTCCCATGTTCATCACCAATCACCATATGTTGCAAGACAAACTCAAATTATTCTCAAAATTGGAGGCTACTAAAGGTCAGTGAAAGAGTACAATTTATGTTTCACCTTTAGTAAATTTATAATTAGAAATTTACACATGTTTTGTTTATCTTTATTTTTTATTTTTTTCATCTTTATTTTCATATAGGTTACTCGTACCCAATTCATCTCCAACACAATTGTCTTGAGAAAACATGTGAAGGGCAAGAGTATCATATCCTTGTCTAAACATTTTCATTAATATTATGCCATCAATTCCCTTGCAAGTAGTAAATTGAAGATATTAGAGAGGTGACAGTAATTCAAACATTTTATATTTAAAAATAAAGGATGGAAGCCAGGTCATGGGATTCATTCCCAACCCAGCGACTCATTTAAAAACAAAGAAAGCAAAGACTAAGTTATAATTAACAACAGGGGGCAATGAAAAGTCATAACTATTGGAGGGAAGAAGGCATTTAATGAAGAGCAAGCTAGGCAAAAGGAGATCATTGAAAGGTTATTAGATATTTATTTATTACTTCTTTGAGTATAAACCATTACACTTACAGTCTGAGGGCAAAACCTCTCATGATTATACAATTAAGGATGAAAACCCTTAATTGCCATTGCTGAGTTAGGGATGAAAACCTCTAATTCATGCAGATCTGAAAACAGTTTCAAAGTGGACATACAAGAGGAAATCATTGTTGATGTAAATGGTGTCATTTCATAATTAGTTAATAGTTGACCACTTCCTAAAATGACCTATTCATATTAACTTAAGTTTACCTGGAGGATATTTAAAGATTTGTCTCACCTCATGTGGTTGAGATATGTGTATTCACGTAATGAGACACCCGTTGCATACACCTATGACACTTGCCTATACACTTGTTAAGTTGACTCATAGGTGCCCACATCTGGAGGGGTGGTTAGTGATCATTACCTACCTTCTCACTTCACTTGCTTTTCCATACAAGCAAGCCTTCCATGTCCATACATTCAGCTCTTGCATAATATCATTTGCTCATTATTTACTCATTATTGGTGGAACTCTAATAATCATCACAGTTTGAAGAAGATAAAATAGCAAAATAAAGGGTAAGTGCTATATTTTTCAAGAGATGAATTATTAGTTTTTGAGGCAAATTATATTACTAAAATTACAATTTCTGAATAAATTAATATTTATGATTTATATTGCAATTTTTAGTGTGAAGATTATCATATTAAAAGAAAATAAGAAATATTCTACAATAGGACATTACAAATGGTACCAAAGCAGCAATCCTAAGGAGGACAGATGGAGACACTGCTGATCAGAAAATAGTCTTATTGATAAGACTTCACAATTTTCAGAGACTATTGATCCAAGAGACTAATTCTGCATCAGTGTAATATACAGGTGTAGGTTTTATCAAAATATGCATAAATAAAGAAGGTGTGATTACATATAAACAGCTGCAAGTCTTACCTAAAGAGACATGACTGAGGAAAGGAATTTATTAAGTTAATAACAATCAGCGGTGGTAAGAGGTAACAGTCACCAAGAGAGAGACGCCACCTTAGAGGAAGGAGCATGGATTATGGAAGAACATAACTCTTCCATCCCAAGGAAGAGGTATATATGGAAGATCGGCATTCAAGGAGGAGGAACAATGAAGCAAGTGGATCGAATAACAGGAAGATAAAAACAGATTGATAAATTAAGAAAAGAAATCTGCAATTCAGAATACAACCATACTTGATCTAGTAAATATTGTAGCGTGCATGGATATATGCTTGATATGCATGCTTAATGTATGCAGCATGATAATATTTTTTTATGCATAATTCCTCACATATTGATATAGGCCATAATATGTATGCAGCATAATAATGTAATTGATAAATAACATTTCAAATATTGAATATAGGCAACAATGTGGAATATCTACATTCCTAATATATTCATCAAATTGCTGCAATCAATCATGACGAGGTTAGTAAAGGAATACAAGGAGGGAGAACTGCTATGATGTCCTCTTCTAAGTACACCACCTCATGGTGGATGGCTGTTGGCCTGCCACATGGGGCCAAGGTGTATCTCACCCTTGGGCTTATAGATGGGAAGGATGCTCCGGGCACCCTATTGTGGTTTCCCCTCCAACCTCTACAATGGTTGATTGTTGGAATAGATTCAAAGAAGTCTCAGTCATAGGAAGGTGAATAAGGTGGCACGAATAGGGAGGGCAGATACAAGCTTCCTCCAGTAAGTACACCACCTTGTGAGGGATGGATGGCGGAAGGCCACATGAGGCCAAGAGAGATGGTATATCCGCTATTGGGCTGTGTGAGGATTGCTTTGAGCACCCTATCATGTCTCCTTATCCAAGCCCTGTTATGGTTGAACTCCAATAATGAATTATAGATATTGTATGATTCATTTAATTTAAGATGGTTATGAATATGTCATCAAATTCTTTAACAATAGTAGAAATGATTAATTCTATGAATTTTATTTTTCAATAATTATCTAACATGATTGCAGGATCTATCTTGCTTAACATTTCTTTTTGGGGTAAAGTCATATCTCTAACTATTACATTTCTTGTTTTTATTGAATTTGTTATTCTAGGGCAAAATTTAGGTTGATCCCAAAAGGGGGCATTACAGCTTGTGAAGGCTACCAATGCCGAAAAGGATACTACATTGCACTAGGCTGGTAAGGTAGGTTTCTTCAATGTCATGGAGCCTCTACTCTAACAAGAAAAAAGCTACGAAACCCAGGGATGCGTCCCCTACCTGAAAACCCCCGTCCCAATCCCAGGGACGTTTCGGGGACTTGGGGATGGCCAGGGGACGTCCCCCCCCTTCCCCAAATTGTCAGAATTTTGAGGGGACGTCCCCAAAACGGGGGGACGGCTTCCCTAGCTGTGGGGGACGTCCGTACGTCCCGGGGACGGCTGGGGACGGATTGGGGACGTCCCAGCCATCCCGGGGACGGCTAGACATCCCCCACATCTAGGGCTAGGGAAAAATATTAAAATAAAAAATCTTATTTTCATTTTTTTTTTAATGATGTTTTTTGTGTAATTGAGGGAGTGAAATATCTCATGAATGGTTTTTTGCCAATAGAAAAATAACACCCGACACCTATATAAAATAATAAAAGTATTTTTGGCCTTGTAGGGCACTGCCCCTCAACCCCGCCCTATATCGGGACAGGGAGAGCGCAAAGGGCGCTGCCCCCAAACCCCCGTCAAAAAATATAGGGGGAAACTGCGCTGATGGAAGTAGTGAAAATTTAACCTCCGAGTCTAATTAGGCTCCATTATGTATGTTATTTCTTTAATATCTATTATGATATGCATATTGACAATGTGAATGAATTGAAATTCTGAATTATGAGTGCATATTGAGTATTGAGTCTATTGATAATGTTGTATGTTCGATGTTTGCATTCTAAAATGTTTTCATAGTATCATACACATGCTATATCCATGTTTTCATATGAATATAATGTATAGATGCATGCTTTATCCATGTTTTCATATGAACATTTAGAATTTTCTTATATATTTTAAATTTTTCCTATATTTTATATAGCCGTCCCCTTTGCCATCCCCCCCCGTCCCCAAATTTGGCAAAAAAATTTGTCGTCTCGGAAACCTGTCCCCCTGTCCCCCCCTCCCCCCATCCCGGAAACTTGGGGTAATGTAGGAAAAAAGTGGTTTGGAAGTTTGTAACAACCTTAATAACGGATCTGGTCAAAGCCTACGAAAGTTGCGATTTAGCCATAGTGAAGGCACTATTTGAAGCACATCATTTGTTTTTATGATTTGCTTTTTCTCTTTACTTCTGTTTTTTGTTTTTTCAATTAAATTTAACATATTAAAAATGAAGCAACATTGTTGAATTTTTAGGATATTAAAATTTTATATCTCAAAATATTTAATTTAGATTATTAATTATCAATATATTAAAAAAATATATTAAGTATTTAAATAAATTATTACTATTAATAATAAAGTCAACAATTGTATGATCATTATTAAAATTGGTATACAATATAATTTTCTGTCAATTTGAAATTAATAATAGAGTCCTTATTAAATTGTGATTATTGTGTTACTTATTTAATATTCAATTTAGATGATTAATTGTTAGTAAACTGAATTAAATACATTTAATATTTAAATTAAATTTTTTAAACACTGACTCGAACTTGAACCTCGTAACATGGGTTATAAATGAGTTTGTTAGTTATGTACACTTCAATAGTCAAAGTAATTGCTGATTTTGTACACTCCAATGGTCAAGATATTTAACTCTAACTTTGACTCGATGGGTGGCAAATTTGTTTGTAGTTGAAAAGTGTTGGAATACGCGCTCCATCCATTCCATAAAGCAGAACCTACTAGCATAAAATAAGACAGTTTAACTTTATGTGCATTCCAATTTTTGTCTTCTTTAGCACAAACAAACTAACTACAAGGTAGGGGCACGGAACTTGTGGGATGTGGAACAAAGGCAACCTGACTTGTATGTTCTTGCTGCACAACAATCTTCATTTATGAAGATCCGAATAGCTATCATAGTTTTAGTGTCAATGCCCCTGGCACTCCTTGTGATTCTTCTATTCTACCTGCATCATCTCATGTCTATGATGATGATGATGCTCTTTATGAAGAGCAATATGACAATGATTGCAGATTTTACTATTTTGATATTGAACCATGAATATCTATCATGCCATTGAGTTTGAAAAATTGACATTGTAGTACTATTTTTTTAACTTATGTTTTCACTGAAGTATTTTATGGTTGTTTTGTTTAAAAATGCATGTTATGTGGTTATCTGAACTTAATTCCTATTTTAGGCTAAACTATGTATTTATTTATCATTTTTACATGTATATCATACAGACGTACCCAACCCTAAAAAATTTACCATGTAAGTATATACCAGTATCCATACCAGGAACTCAGTTCTCTAGTAAAGATTTGGAACTCACAATCATGTAATCTTATAGGAGAATCCTACTACAGGCAAATCTGAAGACCAATTTTCTTGCTGAGACTCGTGTCTTGATTACCTGCCTGCTTGTTCTTTCCTTTGGCTCTGTTCTTCTCAGCTCTAAACAGGGGGATTCCTAAAGTAGCAAAGGTTCAAAGCAGTTTCTCGTAGTGAGGCTTTGCTGTTTAAAATTGGGTTGGGTCTGTATAGTCAATTTCTTTTTCTTCTCTTCTATGTAGGGGATGTCAGAGGACAGTGAAGATTCTGTCCTTCAATCTCATGAAGAATACATCCAGGAGCTACAAAGTAGCTATGACTTGAAAAACTCAGAATTTAAGACAATGGCTTGAAAGACATATATTTCCCTAGATCAGGTCCTCTTGAAGAATTGAAGAGGCAAAAGCCAAAGGCATTTTTGTGGAGTCTTCTCCAATGCCCAAAGTAAAGACATTGCTGGAGACTCTCTTAAAGGGAGCAAGTGTCTTAAAGTTCAACTTTATGAAAGATCAGGGTGGATCTCATAAGGCCAAGAAGGTTGGAAAGAAAGGTGAATATAACTATGTCCCCTGACAAAGTTCTGGCATGGTAGAAAAGAAATTCAAGGAGCTGTTAATGAAAAGGATCAAAAACTGCTGTTTTCAAGTGTGACTCAAACAAAATCCAGTTTTGATTCCGCTTGTATCAGAGGTGATAGATTTTCTTTTCATTCCAAAATTGATATTATGTTTCTGCATTCTGGAACAACCTCATTGAAGAGAAACATTCATATGTTATATAAGAGTATTGGCTACAGATGTTATATTGAGGAGAAATATCATGAAAACCAAACTTCTAACATTCAACTAATAGTGTGTTATTATATAATTGAATCCAAATAATAATTTGAAGTTGATTAAAACCAGAGACGCATAAATCCTCAAAAAATCCCAATTTTCATGATTTTTGAGAAATCTTCGGCTGAAACGACTTTTTCCCAAAAAATCCCAATTTAATCAGCTGTGATTTTCATGATGTTCAACAATTTTTAAAGGTCTGAAGAAATGCATCTACTATTTACCAACATGTCGTGATACCCTAACTGCACAAAATTGCTATTTACTCAAGCTTTTCGTTGATTTTTAGCACATAACTAAGTGCTAGCCACTGAGATGTGGTTCACCATCAAATATTCACCATATTCCATCAGGTTGATGAGTCAAATTGCAAGTAGTAACCTTGAATAGATGTATATTTCTAATAGATGTTAAGGTCATCAAAACAGAGGCACATTCTTCCGTATGCTCCTAGGTGTGATGTTAAGGACATTAACATGAAATGGTTAAGAGATGTGATGTTTTCTTCTCAGTATTCCACACTACTAATAGACAATATCATAAATACTAAGTAAGGCTTCTATTTGACTTTTTTAACATATCTAAGCCTTATAAGAGTACTTGCCAAAAGTAAATATAGAGCACTTCCCAAAAGTAAATAGAGAAAGTCAGACCAAACTGAAACGAAATTCTATCGGCTTGATATCAACCTAAAGAGGTTTGTTTTCTTGGAATTCTAGTGATTTTGACTATTCAAAAGAGTTTTAACATTTCAATTGTCAACAATAATATCACGGTGGGTGTTTCAATTATCAATGTTAGGTTGGGACAAATTTCCTTTTCAGATACTAACAAAGTGTGATAATTTGGATATTGTGGAGCTAGAAGCAGAATGGTTCCTATCAGAAAGATAAAAATCAGCTTGTAGTGCTCAAAAAAATAAACTGTAGCAATATTGATATCAAAATGAAGGATTATTTTGGTTATATCTATAATTTTCCACTATAGGCTATAGGCTTAATGCTTTGTTAATTGGTGAAATTTGTTGCTTAACTGCATGCCCTGCAATTGTTAGGGAACTACATTCCATTTAGGCTCGTCATATACATGGAGGACCAGAAGGCCTGCAAGGAGTACAATAGCAGTACATGAATTGTTTAGACATATAGTGTAGCATTCTATGCATGATAAATAGGTACCAAAAAAACTAATACATGCCTTGAGAGAAGTCATGCCCTATTCTTGTGGGCTTATCTTAATCCCTCTTGAGGCAGGCCTCATATAATCTCTTTAACGATCCAGATAGATTTCAGCAGCAACTGTCCCATTGAAAGGGAATGCTCCTTGTGCTTTGATTTTTCATTGAAACTTGTACATATAATCTCTCAAATTCTCAACTCAAAGTCCATCAATTTTTTAACTCCATCATCCACTTATATGCAAAATCAAGATAAATTTACTTGAATGATAATAGCTAAAATTGTGGCCCAAATAGTTGCTCTCTTCTTTTGTATAGCAGGTCTTTATTATCCAATGGATAAATATTTAACACTCCCTTTACTGTTTTACAAATCTGCCAGAATATTTAACACTCCCTTTATGATCTTTTGAGATGTAATATTTTGTTTCAAAAGTAATTTCTATTACTCTATCTTGAGCTATTTGTTTCAAAACCTATTAAGTTGAACTTTGCAATTGCTTCCTTTCTCATATAATTTCCCTTCCACACTCTTAATATAGTTCTTTTTCACATTGCTCTAGAAAATGCAAGTACTATTAAATCATAAATATGAATCAGTAATTCCTGTTTTGTAATTTATTATGTCTTCTCAGCAAATGAAAACTGGTTAATGACTTATTGAATTTGAGGATTTTAAGACCCTCAAGACCAACGTGGATAGTCACAAGTTTCAACGACTTAGGAGAGGCTCTGACCTAGGAGCTTCATCATGATGACCTGCAGCCCTCTAGCATAGCTCCATTCGTAGTAGCAAGAGTCATTGGCTACATTTGATTTTTTGGAAAATTGTACTTAGTTTATAGGTTGGCTTTGTACAACCTATATTGTAATTCAAATTTTTTCAACTGTAATCATCTAGTTATTATTTATGCACCATACAGTATGCTTTGTGCAATGTAATGTAATCAACAATATGAATATAAGCAACAAAATCCTATTTTCTACAATTCATTGGTTTAACTCTCTATTTTATTTGCTCTCTATATCTCTATGCTATGGAAATGCCCTTAAATTTTTTTCAAAAATATTTTGTCTTTTTCTATATTTTTTTACATTTTTTTAAAATCCGATTTTCCCAGATTTTTTCAAAAAAACTTACACATTTGGCTTGCCGATTTTTCCCCAAATGATTTTTGCCGCTACTAGCCCTGAAAACAAGTTTATCTGGTGATTTTCTCTTATAAAAAGATGATGATGCATGGTGAAACTCAAAGGGGGTAAAGGAGGCTTCATAGGATGCAATGGTATAGATAGTAGCCTTACACCTCACTATTGTATGACATTCAGAATAATAGGAACTATAGAAGCTTTATCCCTTTACATTTGCATGCCTGGACAGTATTTATTACTGGCTGATTTAGTGATTTTAACTCCTGTAGAGAAACTGGAAGCTAAATTAGAGCCAATGAGAAGAGTAGATGCCTTTCCCCTTAAAATTTGTATGGCAGGAAGGTAAATTTGAATCATGAGATTTCTCCAGTCCATAATGTTCTAGCTGAATTTTTCTGGAGTTGACCATGTAGATTTTTAATGCCAAAGTTTCAGAACAAAATCTATGATCCATCATCAGGGAATGAAAGCATTAGAAGAGAGAAAAGTGATGGTTTAGTAGGCCAAGCTGTTAAATGGATGGGGGAAGTTGGGGCCCAAGGCCAAGTGGCACAAGAACCTATGCACTAGATAAGATAGTAGAGAAAGGAGGATCTAGTGAAGGGGAAGAAAGGAAAAGGGTGATGAGAAGAGAAGAAGCATTTAAGAAACAAATTATAATAATAAATAAATAAGACGAAAAGGAAGTCAATAAGAAAAAACCAATATAAAGAAAAAGAGTATCTGTTTTGTTTTGTTTGTCTTTTTCTTAAGGTTGGAACAAAATCTTTATGTGTGTTCCTCTAGAAAAAAATTGGTCTCTTCTTGGGACCAACTCAAAAAACATCGACATTTCCAATTCCTTTCTAGGAAGGGCAAGGCAATTTTAAGGACCTAGTATGCTTCCAAGGGAAATCAGATCAAGGACCAGAACAAGAATTGAACTAAGGTACAAATGGGTTATGAAGAATGCAATAACATAAAGCTTTCTCTTAAATGAAAAATTTAGCTTTTGAAAGGTTCTGAAGGTTGCAACGTTTGAACCCTAATTGATAGGATTGGGGATCCACAACAATCTTCAATATTAACTCCGACATCTTCTAGGGTTGACTTTGACTGCGTATGTGAATGCCAATCATTGTCTCTCAAATGGGATGTAAGACCCCTTGATGTCCTTAATTTATCATCCTTCCCATGCTTTTAGTTTGAATACAACAATCATTATGCATTTCTATTTTATGTTATGTTGCTCTTGGGCCTTGGAAGATTAATGGAAAACAAGAATGAGTCCCTTAAGGTTGGAAGAGTGAGTGATAGGAGTTGTAGCTCCATCTCATCTCAAAATTGAATGTGGATGAAAGTTCATTTGTATCCTCAATGTTAGGAAAACCCCCCACATCTTTCCTTGTCACGTGTGTGAGTTCATTGCATTGGACACAATTGAGGGTGTGGCTTAGATGGTTTTCCCCTAGCAACGCATCATGCATGCCTCATTTCTTGAATTGGACGTTATCCTAGGGCAAGCTAAGAATTAGGAGATTCCTCTTTGGCTGAATTAAGTAAAAAGTTTTTTGAGTATTTCTGTCAACCACCCATGAGAATGCCTCCTTGAGCCTTTTTATGAACTTCTGATTCAAAGACCACCAATTAGGCTGCTTAGTTCCCTTAGTGATTTGCCAGATTGCAGAAAACCAAAAATTGCTTGTTGGGAATAGGAGTTCGCTTGCTTAAGAAAAAGATTGTGGTAACCTTCATCGGGAAAAGATCTATCACTTGGGTACATTTATTACCCTTTTAAGATATCATAAAATAACACATTAAACTAATGTCCTTTTTCTTGTGAGAACACATGGACTAATGCATACCAAGTAGCCATGTTGAGAAACATTTAGGAACTGGATATTAAAAAATGTAAAAAATGAGAAGAAAAACGAGAAAAAAGTGGTAAACACTATGAATAGGTGGGTAGAATATACATTAGTCAACTGACATGTCAAATAGATTATATCCTTAAAAGGTGACAAGTCATGTCACTTCATAGTGACACTTAATACTTGGATACTTAATTAGGTATAGTGCATGCCCTCACATGTTGAAATAGATTCAACCTCAATACATGTATAGACAATGAGAGATAAAGAAGGTCTTAATAAGTTTATATGAAGACAATGCATTGCTTCTAGATCAATACCACCAAAAATGAAATTACAAAGCCATGGATAGAATATAAGAAACAATAAGGCCTTAATAAATTTCTACAAAGATAGTGCATTGTGTCTAGATTGACCCATTATTAAGCCACCAAAGATCAGCTTAAAAAGAGCTTTCAGAGGCATGTGTTATGTAACTTGACAAGTAAATTTTGTTGACTATTGTATTTGACTAGGAGTCCCTATATATTTTCTATAATCTCCAATCATAATCATTTGAGATTTAGTGTTAAGATGAATGTTTCTAGCATTGTACCAAAAATTCCCATCTAAAAAAACCACATTTTCTTGTTTGTGGTTACTTTTATGGAGAGTGGATCAGCATTGAACCCCTCTCTCTCTCTCTCTCTCTCTCTCTAAACGGCACTAAAGTGAAAACTGTATATGAAGCTCTGCATGCTTTGGAATATTTTCCAAGAACAAATTCTATGTCATTCCCCCATGCCCTGCTCTCCACCCACAAAAAAAAAATCTCTATGGCATTACACATCTTTTTGAATGTCTCGGAATTTGTTTTTTTAATGAACATGGCTACTGTTGCAAATGTGAAGTTGATTGATGTTTCAGTATGGTTGTCATTGCTGTCAATGTACTCATTCTATTTCTGTGTTTGGTTTTTGCTCTGGATGTTCTAACTTATTGCAGATGTATTCATGATATGTTGGCACGTTGTTGGATATTGTCTTGAGATTCTTCTCTTATGTTTTGGTGGTCCGGAAAGTGTTCTCCAGAAGTCTATGATGTGCTGATGATGTTTGCCTGACAGACTTTACAAAGCTCCGCATCTTTAGTTCTCTTGTTGCATTTCTGGATTTATGCTTCTAATGCATGTATCTTTGTTATTCTAATTCGGCATGTGTTGTGCTCCAAAATTGTTCTTACCTGGTCTAGTTAACCTCAGATGCTCTACCTTCTTGGTCGGATGATTACAGCATTTGGATAGCATGTTGTTGCATTGTGGTATGGTCCACTTCTCATTACTCTCCACTACAGGAATGCTTAGTGAAGACCTATTTTGAATTATGGTTTATTATCTCCTTGGCTGACTTGGAAAATCTATTTTGTAGATCAGTACATATATAAAGAATGGTTGTAATGCAATATCATATAGAAAGATAGAAGAATTCATAGAAGGAAGTTGATTGTAAAAGGAAGATCTATCTTGGTTATGCGAAGTGGTTGATCAGTGTGGTTGTTTGCTGATGCTGTTTAGTACCAGGTGGCAGTGAGCCTAAGGTTTCTTCCGGCATTGTAGCAGAGTAACAGTTGTGCCTTTGTAGTGGATTCTTTCTTTGTTCCTCCAAGCAGTGAGCCCTCCTTTTTTTGGCGATTTTAGCTAGGCAGTGAGCCCACCTGCAATGAGCAATTCAGGTAGTGAGCCATCTTGGAAAAATCACCTTAACCAGTGTCACCCTAACATGTGTTTTTATTTTGAGAAGTGAGAACTAATATTCTCCATGGTTTTTCCCTGCTTGGGTTTTCCACATCATATCTGGTGTTTCATGTGTGCGTTGTTTTATGCTCTTATCTTGTCCTGGTTAAGTAATCAGAATATGATTGTTACCGAATGTGTTTCTATGGGAAAAGTGATATAATTTTAATATACAACTGATTTACCCCCCCTCTCAGTTGTCCAAAATATTCAACAGCTACTTTGTGTTTAGATAGCTAAGATGTCCATAGGACTTTCATAGATTCCTACAAATAATGTTGGTTGACATTCTCAACCTTCGCAATTGTTGTCAAATTAGTAGTGTCATTATTTATATTCTCTTTGATTGAAATTGCCTTTTGAAAGAAGCATGAACATACTTGAACTTCAATGGTATTGTTATTTAATGACTCACTGTGACTTAAATTCATTTTCCAACTAACAGATAAACAGGAATTTGAATTTCAATGGTCAATTGATGTTCTATTCTTTGAATTTACTTCATGAAATTAAAATAATATCAGTTAAAATTTTACTGTCAACCTAAGTCGGCTAAAATTTACTGTCAACCTAAGTCGGCTAAAATTTTACTGTTTGAATTTACTTCATGAAATTTAAATAATATCAGTTAAAATTTTACTGTCAACCTAAGTCGGATCTTGTTTCTAAAAATTTGTCATTTTGATTTTAAAACATTTTACTTGGTTGAGAAATGATTGATGGTAGTTTCCTTGATGTGTGATCTATGATAAATTTTCCTTAGATATAGATTTTATTTAATTCTAAAAATAATAGGTTTTTTAACCAACAACGTGATTTTTTTTCTTTACTTCCTATTTAAAATTTTCCCAATATTTAAACCTTAAATGCTCCATGTAATAAAAAATTCCACAAAATGAAAATATCTAACATGATTATTTTTATGTTTTTTTTTAACATTAATTTTTTTAAAACACTGAATTCAACTTTTTATTTTATTTCATATTTTTTCAATTAGCCTACTAGCCAATTTTTTTAGAATTTTTAATTTCTTTAATTACAGCCACGAGCAAAGAGTATATGTTAAAAGCCTATGAAAATAAAATGAAATACAAAAACATTTGGAGCTTGCTGAATGCATGTTTTTTGTTGTTAAGCCTAAAAGAACAATGCCTTTAAAAGAACAATTGTTGCACATTGTAAAGGATTTTAAAAGATGTGACTGACATCCTATAGCTAAAATCACGATTTTCCTCAAAAAAATTCTATATAAACTTTCAATCCTTTTTGTATATATTTGTTGATATTGCAGATAATTTTTTGACAAGCATTATTTTTCACATATTTGGCTTCAATATGTTCCATGCACTCTAGAATAGAATAGGTTGAAATGTCATTTCCAGCAAAGCGTAAGTTTCTCGACTGTAAAAACTTCAAAATGAATTTAGCAATCGCTACGTTTCACATAATTGACCTCTATATGCTTTCTCCACTCTGCAATTATTATTGATACAGAATAGGTCGAAATATCCTCATATCTCCAAGACAAAGCATTATTTTCTCTTTTCCTATTTATGTAAGCTTTCAAAAACAAATGTTTGTGTCATCCCTACCCACTTTCTCAACAACATCTTTTCATGGAAGATCATTTGAGATTATCATGGTAGGTTTTAACTTTACCTAAAAAAATTGCAGCCCAATGAAAAGCTATTTCCATTTTTCCAATATTTGTATGATAACAAGCATTTCTTTATGCTTTTACCAAAAACTTGCTTCAAAACAAACACTCTTTCCATTTTTCCAAAACTGTATTATTACAAGCAATTCTTTGTTGCTTTCCATTAAACACTATCCCCATTTTTTCTCGAAGCTTTAAGATGCAATAGGTATCCTTGCACCGTTGCTACTACTAATCAAGCACCTAAGGCAACACTCTGTCATAAAAGATTTGAAAAATTCTAGAGTTGCCAGAAATAGAAGACAAAACATAATGCCTCTTTTACTTTCTGCAATCTTTGCTCAAAATTCTTACTTTTTATACAAGTACAGGCACATTTGATTTAATGATTTTTACAGAGAGCATCTAACTGACACTCTCCAAGAAATTGTACAGTCCAAGTACTGTTTCGTTCTTTCCAGCACCTTGATTTTTTGGCATAACATTTAAATCCCTTTGAAATTAATAGAACCTGAAAAACTGTATGAGGCAGTCTCACGATATTTCAGTAAACATTTAAATTTCGATGAAAAGCACCAACACCTTCAGTAGATTTAATTCGTAACTGCTTGGAAATTTCTTAGGAGGACATCGAACTCCTAATGACTTGTACAAAAGGCCACCTATAGGAAATTCTAATGTTCTATTTTGGTTTAATGTTTATCAAGATTGTAAATCTAAGTGAACAATTAGGTATTTAGTTTCATCTCTGAACAAAAAAGGGAGCTTATTGTTATTTTGTCCGGTCCTTCAAAATCGATACATAGACAATACAAACCTGATAACCATGGACCTTCTGTTAATCAATTGCCCTAATGTGAGCTACACTTGAACAAGGCTGGGTACAAAACTATAGTCAAATTATTGCACAACAGAAGCCCAATACAGAAAGCAAGAGTTTTCTCAACGAAAAAGCTTCCTGATGCCTGAGAACCAAAAAAGAGTGTGCAAAATCAAGCAAACAAACCTGAACGGTAAGGGAAGCCTTGCTTGGGCAGCAAGTAAGGATTCGGCAATTCATGAACAGACCAAGAAGGTTTGCGACTGGAACGCAGACCATCCTGATTGCCCTGGAACCTCCCCTTCTTCATAGAAGATGGCTGGTCCGGCCAATTATCAACACCATAATCATCCTCTTTCCTCCCACTCCTTTTCCTGGGCAACACGGGCGGTGCCTGAGGAAGAAGGGGGACGCCCTGTTTAGCAATACTTCTTGAAGGCAACAGAAAATAGAACTGCAATTCGCCCATCTGAACCAAATCCTGTGACCCTAATTTGACGGGAGGATCTCCAGGGATGTAGTGCGTGCCCCTAACATCACAGCCGTTCTTACCCATGACTTCCAGCGCAAATCTTTTCCTGTCAAAATCATAGAAAATTCTAGCGTGCTGACGTGAAATGTTCATGCCACCACCCAAGTCGGATAAATCTATGTCCACCTCCGACTTCTTACTGTTGCGCCCCAGTATAATCGAATAATTCTGCATGTAGTACTCAAAATCCTCTCCCTGTAGCTTTGCAAACCCTGCTTCCACGTCTCCCATGACGACGGCGAATTAAAGAACTTTCTTAAAATCCTCGTCAATAAATAAAATAACTGATCTTCTGAACTATCTTGCGTTAATTGTTGGCCTCGGATTGCAACGTGGGATGTCTTAAACCCTAGTAAATTAAGAAAACGTTTTTATGGTTTGAACCAGGGTTTTATTTACTCGGGCGATCTCGCAAGTTCGCAGAGGGGTTCGATTACGAGACCTCCCTGTTGTTTAAGCCCCTGGAGCACCTCGCCCATGTGACCGCGGGCGGAGGCGCCCTAACTGTTTGGAAAATTAAACTGTCGTTTTAACTTACCTAAAATATCTTCGACTCTCTTTCAACGCAAAATGACGTATGACTAGTTATTGATTGGCTCTTCGTTTACTTTATTTTTTATTCATCATTATATGAAATTTTATTGTGAACTTTCAAATGGTGGAAATTTAAAAGTAATAGTTAGGTTTTTTAAAGTAAAATAGTGCACATTTAATTCTTGAATAATGCTATAGATGGTTATGTCTATATTTGTAGCTTTAAAATGGTGGTAATTTAATAGTAATAGCTAGTCTTTTATAAGTCAAATAGTGCATATTTGTTAATAGTAGTATAATAATGTTATAAATGGTTATGTCTATATTTGTAGCTGTAAATGGTGGTAATTTGTCTATATTTGTAGTTGTAAACGGTGGTAATTCAATAGTAATAGCAAACTTTTTTATAAGTCAAATAGTGTACATTTGTCAATAGTGGCATCGTGAGATGGTTAAGTTGTGGTATTGTTGTTCTTGCCATCAAGGTTCAAAATCTCATTGGGATGGTATTTTGTTGAATGTTTAAAATGGAAATGAGGCCTCCCATTTGTCCATACTTTTAGTGGTGTATTAGGTTTGAAGAATTTGAGGATAAGAAATAAACAATATTTTAACTATTTATGTCTATGGATACTTTTAGGTGAGGTACTAGCTTCAAAGAATTTGATATTCTCAATGATTTAATAGGAAATAAATAGTTAATAAGGTGCAATAATTTTAAAGATTTTTTTATTTTCATCCATGTTAAAAAAAAAATCTATTTTTATATACGAAAGCAAAAATATATAAAATTTTCAAATTTATTAGTGTAAATGTAATTTTTGATAAACAAAATTATATATCTTGATTCAAATTTTTGAATTCGAAACTTCAGTTTCTATGAAAATCAATTGGAATTTTGATATTTTTTGTACAAGTAGATTGTTTGATGTTTGAAGAGATATTGTAAGTTATTAACAAAATGTTAAAAGAAAATTTGGTTTGATTTCTCCATAAAACTAACTATTTAACTTGTGTTAGGTGAACATGTTTCTTATACTTAATTCTAACAAGGAAATCAAGAGACCCCATCCTTGAAGAAAATGAGTTGAAGATGAAACATAATTCTTGCATGATATTGATTATTTAAGATACATAACATTATTTATATGGTATAAACAATTTAAAGATAATTGTTAGTTAACTTGAGGTTTATTTGTCTATTTGAAACATTTATCAAAGGAATTGAATGTTTAAGAAATCTAATATTTCAAGATGTATCTCAAATTATGTAGGGGATTAAAACCTATATGAAATATCACAAATTCCACAATTACATGGACACAATTAAAAGAAAATTTATTGTTGCAAGTACAAAGATCGTAACATCGTTTTAACAACGTTATGTCAATCTGTATACGGTGAAAAATGGTGATGATAAACTATTGCAAAACCACAAAAGATCCAACCACAAATAAACCCTAGTTTTACAATAAAGCATTCACCATACACTAATGAAGAAACCTACGAACATGTAAATCAACAAATGAAACAATAATACCATTCACATGCCAAGTAGAGTTTGATCTTTATTGTTTCTTATCTCTATTGATCGTGTTTGATATATTTGATCTTAGATTTTGTATGTGCACAAGAGCTCAACAAAGAACTGATTGTGGTTGTAAAGTCACTTGATTGCAAGAAGACTTGATTGCATAAATGATTGATTAGATAGTTGATTAGGATTGTGAAAGAATGAAGGAATCCTCTTATATAGAATACACCTTAGAAAATGGAGGGATGGGATTAAGAGATGAAAAAATAAATGGTCGGCTAGGATTAAAGGGTAGGTAGGGAAAATAATAAAATATAAAGGGGTAGGTAGAATAATTAAGAGATAAATGACAAGTGTCATAGAGAGAAAAAGCTAATGAATTAATTAAATAAATGAAGATCTATTTAATTAATAGAGGAAGTGGGACCAATTAAATAAATATTTTATTTATTTAATTTAAGGATCAGACAATTTAAATAAATAAAAATATTTATTTAAATAAGGAAATACTAAAAGAGGATAAATGAATTAATTAAATATGTAAAAATCTATTTAATGAATAGAAGGCTTAGGATGAAATATTTATTTAATTAGAATAGGACAATTTCAGGTGTTTGCACAATGAAGTACTAGCAAATTGAAAAAATATTGAATGTTTCCCTTAATGATCAACTTAGGAAAAAAGATCATAATCAATGTTCTTCATTTTTCCTATTATTTTGTAATGTCACTGTCCTTGACCTAGCAAGTAAAGAACAAAACATTTGTCTGTTCAAGGTTGGTAGCCTTGATCAATCTAAGCATTTAAGAATTAGAAAGTAATAAGTGTACATAGTACCAATATTAGGTTGTAAAATGGTAAAGCATTGAGGAGATCATCTTATCCCAATAAGGTAAAGACAAATGAGGAATTGATATGTTATTCATCCATCAAAGAATAAAGACTTGCAAGCATCCAAGCTCATAATGATAGGAAGACCAAATTTGCATCAAGGACCATTTGTGAAAGATAAATCGATAATTACAAGGAGTTGATTGGTCATAAGCATGAAGTCAAGTATCAAACTTATCAACTACTTCAAATTAATCAAGGTACGAAGAGCAATAATACTTATGAGCTCTACTAATATGAATACCGACCACATATACCAAGGGAGAGACCTTAAGGAATTATTAAATATTGCACCTTGATCACCATACATACAATGTGAAGTCTCATGCATAAAATGACTAATATGAATGGTGTGAGGGTCGTCAACCAATAATAGATCAATTAAGTTTTGCAATTACTATATAAAGATTAAGTAATTAAGGATCCATATCGACACTCAACAGAGGAAAAGATAAAACATAGTATCAGGGGATATAATTGATAACAAAATTAATGGTGATGGTTAGCATTAGTCATCAACATTCCAAGGATTGCACATCATCATGACCAACTAAGGCATGGAAGAATGTTTGGATCGATATCTAAATAGCATTATTCATCTATTGTCGATATCGACATAGAATAAACAATGATCAAAATACACAATAGTGCTACCATATGGATGACTAGATAATCTATTAGATGATTATGATTAAGTTACACAATAATAAATAGTTACAAGTCAGAGACTAATCTCAATGAAGAGACACAATGACAACCTTATAACCATTGATCACTAGTGTAGACACATATATCTGACCACCAAATTAAATAAATATTTATTTTTTATTTAACTCACTAACAATTCAACTATTAATTAAATTGATATTTAATTAATTAATCCTAACCACCTTCCTCTATTGATTAAATAACTTATTCAATTTATTTAATTTAATTCATTTAGTCAAAGTCTAGCTTTTAATTAAATAAATCATATTTATTTAATTGAGTCCACCTTTCACATTTAATTAAAACCCCCTTTTGGCATTTAAATAAATCAATATTCATTTAAATCTATCCAGTACAAGTTGCAACCAATCAATTGAAATTGAAGAAGTTGAGAAATACAACTTTAGAGATCCCAAGAACACCTGCAAGCAAAATACATGTCACGAGAGAAGAATGGAGGCAAAAAAGCAATAATGGCTCTGAAGAAAAAGATTATCATTTAGAGAGGGAATAAATAAATGAAATACAATACAATCCTTATAAAAGGAGATTATGCAACCCTAAAGTTGTGCAACCCTAAAGAAACCCTAAAGGGACAATGTGTATTTAATAATTAGAATAATTATTAAATACCTACAATATTATTAAATACCTAAGTTTAGCTTAAGTGTAGAGGATAATATACTAATAATTAAATAAATAATTATTAGCTAATACGTGATAACTCTAACACCCCCCGTAAGATGAACTTAGGAAGTAGCTAAAAACAACTAAGGATTAAAAATGCATGTAAACAAAATGCATGAAAGTAACAATGGGTCCTGACAACTAGGTCTGATTAGGTACCCAAGTACAAAAGATCTCTCGCAACTGGAGAAAAGGAGAAAACCTCATGGGGAAAATTTGTCTCCTAAAGAGAGAAATACAAGTGAAGGACTAAAGAAGCCTCCAAACAAGAGAATGTCCTAGAAACAAGGAATAAAGGATGAACATGAAGAACACCACTGAAGCATGAAGTTGCAAACACTGTCGAAGAATAATTGTCGATCTGAAGAACCTCCATTGAAATAGAAGATGGTCAGGTAGATAAGATTGTAATCTGCATGAGTGCCCTCAAATAACACTACTCGAATCAGATGGCAAACAAAGGCAAACAATTGAACTCGAAGATACAGGTGGCAAAAACACCAAAGTCTGAAGAGCTGATCAATCGAAGATGGAAGGTTGCCTCCAAAAATAAGAATGAAAGAGTGTCTATATGGTGAATGATCCATCTCACCTAAATGCATAGGTAACCAGCCACTACATCCGCCTAGTACATAGGAACAAATACTGAATACATAACTCACTCCAATGAACCAAGGAAGCATTAGAACCAACAACCAATAGGAGAAACCCCCCCCATAATGTTGACAAGGGAGAGGTGACAGGTACACTGAAACTAAATGCTAAGAAAAACTGCATGACGAAGAACCAGGAACATCGAGAGTGCAGCAAAAAGTACAAACATATATAAAGGCTAGTGTCATGGAAGGAACACTCACTTGACACACATCATGAGGCTAATGTCATGGAAGGAACAATCGCTTTACAAAGGTAGATAGTAAACAAAGGCAAACATCAAACCCCCCATGGCACTTTATAATGGAGTGTGAGTACAATAAGGCACAAGATCTACAAGATCCCATGCATGCAAGACATAGTGGCACTTTATCTCAATGCATTTGCAATAAGTAAAATGTTTATAAAATGATGTATACAATGCTCAAAGAAGATGAAAGGCTAGAAATACAAAAATAATAACCAAATATGAGTCATCCCACACAAATAAAAGGATCTCAGGAGCTGAAACATCCAAGATATTCACCAAAGTGCATAAATGTAAAACACTAAATAAAATGTACCTAGAGAAGAATCTGAAAAGAAGACCCATACACTGGAAAATGCACAGAACCAACATTCCAATGATATCTCATGTGCCAAAAATAGAGTCTGAATGCTCAAGATATGCCTCCCAGAGTGCAAAAAAGAACTTCTAGCTTTGACATCAAAAAAAGATACCAAAACAGCAAAAACAAAAGATCAAACCTCCAGATCTGAAGAGAGCTCGGAAAGAGCTTTTTGACGCTTATTCGTTTGCCAAAATCCAACTCTATTTGCTTAATTTATGGCAAAAAAATGACCCCCCTATCAAAAAGCATGAAAAGAAGGGCCAGGAGTGGTGACTGGGCGGAGATGGTAGGTGGGTCAGGCGGAGCAGCGACGAAGGTGGCACAGTGCAGCGGTGGCAGTCCGGCGGCGGTGTTGGTTGGGTGGTGGTGGCGGTCAGGCGGTAGTGTGACGGTTGTTGCAAAGATGGAGGTTACCACTACCGGCAGCGATGGCGATGAACAAACTGTCTACGGTTACCGCCACCAACAACGAGAAGTAGACAGCAGGAGGCTAGCTGCAGTGGTTAGTAAACCGTCAGTGACAACAAGTCGTTTTAGAGACGATAGCGGCTTGGGCACACCGTTAAACTACCCAAAAATTAAAAAAGAAATATATTTTTTTGGATTTTCTCGAAATGCGTGCCCAAAAGGGCAAAAAACAAAAAAATAATTCAGAGCCAAAGTTGTCCAAATTGGACAAATTTTATATGAAAATGGGGGTTTTGGGGTGTTCTGAACTCAACAATGAAGTCCGTTTGAGCCCAAAATGCCCAGAAACAAAGAAGGACCCCAGATTCAAATTAAAAAACTCTAAAAATCTTGAAACCCTAGCCTCCAAAAAATTCTTCTGAAAAATCAAGAACAAGTAGCAGCAGATGTAGGCTCTGATACCATGAAGAAGTTGAGAAATAAAAATTCAGAGATCCCAAGAAGACCTGCAAGCAAAATACCTGTCACAAGAGAAGAATGGAGGCAAAAAATCAATAATGGCTTTGAAGAAAAAGATTATCATTCAGAGGGAATGAATAAATGAAATGCCATACAGTCCTTATAAAAGGAGATTATGCAACCCTAAAGACACCCTAAAGGGATAATGTGTATTTAATAATTAGAATAATTATTAAATACCTAAGTTTAGCTTAAGTGTAGAGGATAATAGACTAATAATTAAATAAATTATTATTAGCTAATACATGATAACTCTAACAGAAATAAATTAATTTTATTCCAATTAAAAACCTAAAATCCCTCCCACTTGCATTCTCCTACAAATCCACTTGATCACTAATCCCTTCTTCTAGAATATTCTAATACATTCCAATTAGCCTAATTTCCTCTTGAACATTTTCACATTCCTTAAGAAGGGGTCACTTCTCAAAAACATGTAAAGTCTTCATAAAGCATTAAAGGCTTTATATCTTCAACAAATTAATATCTAAGGTCTCCCAAATCATGTAAGGTTGTTACATAACCATTAATGGTTAACTCAATCTTGACCCTTGGTTAGAGACTATCTCTCTAACTTAACCATCCTTTTAACCCATGGGTCTCTTCAAGCATTTATTGCTTTGACCATGGTTATCCCTTTAACCCTTGCACAATAATTTGTCCTTTGAATAAAGGCTTTGTCCATTAACATAACCCTAACCAAACCCCCTAGGGTAACCATCATGTCTTCTTAGGCATTTAATGCCTCTTCTCTTTCCTCTCAAGCCTTATCATGTTGACAATTGTCACCATTTCATTGGTGAAAATTTTAAACATGGATGAAAGAGCACCAAATTCTCAAGCAATCCTAACCCTTGTTAAGATTATTCAATATTGACCATCCAATTACCCATTTCCTCTATAAATAGACCTCATTCCCTCATTATCAAGATCCCAAGTTTTATGCATCCAGTTTATTGTTTGTCAAGGTCATCAAGTCTTAATTTTGCCTATCTTTGTTTCAATCACAATCTTAAGTATTTAGAAGCATTTTTATCATTAGCATAGCATATATCATGTTAGCATCCACATCTTAGCATGTTTAGTTTCATTATCATAGCATAAATCTTTATCTTAGAAATATTGTTATAATCCATATAGATCTTAGTTGCATTTGCATATAGATCATTTTCATCACATATCACTCGTTCTTGGAGTTGTCATATCAAAGGTCAATTGCTCAATGATCTAAGAGAAACCATGACTTGAGGAATCCTATGAGATAGAGAACAATGGGACTCTTTTGAAAGGTTGGCTTGTTTAATTAGTTTACCAAGTTAGTCTTTATATCTAATTTTTCTGTGTGAGGTAAATATGCGTGCTAAGAATAAACGATTGAAACAACAAGGAAAACAACCAAGCAAGCCATTAACTCAAACATCTCAAGATTGGGATATTTAAAAAGAAAGAAATGAGGCATTAAAGCATAAAACAAGTGAATGCAAACCTCATTTACCAACTTTGATTTGATTTTCCCATGTTCAGATGTGTGTTCAAGACATAGCTTGTGCTTGATTGTGCTCCATAATGTTGATAGGCTGATTGGATTCAAGATACGAGGATAGGATGATGGATTATTAAGATGGATTTTGGAATTATGATAGTATGGATATGCTAAGTGTGGGTGAAAAGTTGCATTATAGCGATGCAATGCAAATGAAGTGGATAGAGTTCTACATGATAATGATATGGTAGTGAGAAAGTGGATCCTTTGCTCCAAAATGAGGGGATTAAATGGGAGAGGAAGGAGAGAAAGGGATTGGGAAAATGCAACACTTGTCCTCAAGGAAGACAAGTGGCAATTCCAGGAGTGACAAGTGGAATAAGATTCCACACTTGTCCTGGCTCAACAAGGGAGGACATGTGTCCCTTAGAGGGACAAATGTCAAAAGGGGTTTGACATGTGTCCTTGAGGACACATGTTTATTTTGGGAGGGAGCCACCCAAAATAGGCTTTAATTTCCTAATATTAAAGAAATCAGGGAATGTGTGTGTACACACACATGTGAGGGGAGGTTAGGATAAGGTTAGTTTGGGAAGATAAGGTTGGTTAGAACCCAAAGGTTTAGATTGGAGGTTAGGTTAGAAGGGGTTAGTTAGGTAGTTAGAAGTTAGGAGACATGCGATCAAAAGGGAATATTTGAATTTTATTAATTCAAATAAAAGGGATAAAAAGTGGAATTAATGAATTCATGGATTGGAAATGGGGGAATTAATTAATTCAAGGCATCGGAAAGGTGGGAATTAATTAAATAGATTAATTAATTCAAGGGATTGGAAGGGGAGAATTAATTAATTAGATTAATTAATTCAAGGGATGGGCTTAATTAATCCAGATATTTAATTAATTAAATGGCCAAAGGAAATAAATTTGACTAAATTGATTAGCCAAATTTAAGTGTCTACAATTTCATTGGTATGTTAGTTTCTTATTTTTCTAATTGATTAACTGACCCCACTAATCTAGCATACTATTAGTTTGGAGATTAATAATAATGAAAAGATGTAATTATAAGGGAGTAGTACAATTAGTAAGTTTTATGAAGGAAGGAGATCATAAAGGGGCATGAGGCTTGTCTTATCCATGTGACTCATCATCCCAAGCGCATGATATAATAGGTTATTCACAATCTCTCAATACAACATTGAGTAAATTTATTTTTCTTTTCTATATCTAGTTCAAGTTTTCTCTTTGAGAGAAATTGCATTTAAGGCACCCCACTGGTTGCATAAGGAGAAAGTGCTCAAATCAGGAAAGGCACCAAGACATTGCATGAATCAAATGATATATCTAGAGCAATAATCATTTTTTTTTTGCAAGCATATCTCTTCACATTAGAAGCAATAACTTCATATCTGCATACAGTATTGTTTATATCAAACATAGCAACAAAGATCATTGCAAAAACCTATCAACATGTCAAGCAGAATTTTATAGTAGTTGTAGATTAGAATATCATAGTGGCATAATACAAATGATTAGATCAGAGACAACATTGTACTTAGTCTGTATCTCTCATCAATACTAGTGAAAGGGAAGTTTATTAGCCTATCATTCACTTAGAATATACATTATTGCATTTATGTGAGAGAGCAAGTGACATTGATAAGTTTCATTATTTATATATTTATCTTTATACTATCAATTATATAAATTCATAATCAAAATCAAATATTGTTGTATTACCATCAAAATGGAAAGTTAGTAATCAATATAAACCAAACCATTTTAAAGCATACCAAGGAAGAGGGTTAGCATATACGAAAAATAGGCAAATACATGAAATACACTTCCCTTATGACACTCCCATGTAACTTTATTCTTCCTTGTCCTCCTCGTATCCACGATCTTGTTGCTCCAAGATTGACGAATGAAGAGTGGGAGATTGGATGGAGGGTGAAATGTGGATTTCTCACATTTGCATAACAAAATAAGGATGGGTGGATGAAGATGTGAACACAATGAATGTGCTATGGAGATGATTATTCTTTCACAATGAAAACATAAATTTGCTAATGGGATGGATTTATGAATAAATGGCCAACATAAGGATGGGATGAAAAGTGGATGATTTGTGATGAATGAAGGCTCCAATTTATAGGCTTTAGAGATCTGAAATGGACGGTCAAGATTGGAAGTATGATGAAGGGCTCATATTGAAAGAGAGGAGATGAAGTGGATAAGGTACTTAGCCTTTTGACATGTGGACCAAATGTCAATCCCTGGGAAGAACACTTGGCATAGGGAAGAGGGAAAGGTGTGCTCACACATGTGTGAGCACATCTTGGGAAGAACACTTGTCATGGGGAAGAGGATAAGATTTTCCCACACATGTGTGAGCAAATCTTGGGAAGACCATGAGGCTAACAAGTGGAAATACTTTTAGCAAAGTGTAAGGGCTATGGAAAGGGGGGTTATGACATGTAGAATAAAAGGGAAAGGTGTAGGGTGGTTCCATGGGGAAGAGAATTCTTACACATGTGTGAGCACCCCTTGGTCAAAGGTGAGGAGGATAGGTGAAATGACTTGTGCATGCAAGTCATTTATGAGGGGAGCCACATGTGGACTTAGGTAGGTGTGTAACTTTTAAAAATAGGATAAATGTTAATAGTGACCGGGCTTAGGTTAATTAGCTTAATTAAGGGGGTTAAAAGGTGGGTTTGTAGGAATCACCATATTAAAAAAATTTAATTAATTGGGATTAGGAGGAGGTTTGGAATATTCCCTAAAGTTGAGTTTGATTTATTGAAATAAATCAAACTTTAGAGGAAATGAGATAGATATAATTAATTAGTAAATTAATTATATGGATGAAAGGGGGTAATTTATTAAATATAATTTAATTAATTTAGGGATACTAAAGGGATAACATGATTAGTTAAATTAATTATGTGATGCAAGAGAATTAATTAAATATTAATTTTATATGTCTACAATTGTAATCTATAGTAAGTATAAGAAATTGAAGTAATTGTTCCATGATACTAAGTTATCCTAAAATGGGACATTACATATTTAATTTTATCTTAAACTACCATTCAAATAAGAATGGTGGTGATATGTAGAATAGTAAATCTAATTGTAGAGGTCTTATAGATATACCACTTTCTCAAATGGAGCCATTTTGGTTTACTTTGGCTACAAGGTTTCCTGAGAACCTAAGATTCCTGGGTGCATATTTGTATCATGGGCGTCATTAGATTGGATTTTCATCTTCTGCCCAGGTTGGGCGACTTTCTTTTGCTACCACTCTTTCATTTGGTAAGAATGTGAAGTTTGGACTTGGGGGTTTTTTGTTTCTCTACCATCTAATGATGGGAAAGGAGTGAATCCTTCACGGGGATAATGCATAGGCGAGATTCTTGTATGCAACTGGAAAAGGGCATGCAATGGGGAAGTTTGAGTGCCAAAGTGGAATGTTTTAGGGGCCACATGAAGGCTAGGTCAAACTAGCACAAGGGGAGAGAGAGAAAAAGTGCAAGCGAAATATGTGAAGAGACAAGGGTTTTATAGGGAAAAAGGATGTAGTAAAGATTGTGATCCTAAGGATGGTGATTTTTTTATGCCAAACCAAAATGTTAGTTTTATAGTGATAATTTACACGAGGAGATGGAGAATGAAATGGTTGGAAATGAGAGTCATTTTGTAGAATTGGGTTTGATAAGGAGATTCAAAGAATTTTGGCCAAGCCTTAATGATTTAAATAAATAGTTTTTATAAATCTAGGGCCCTTTATGAATGGGGATGTGCAAATCTATCCTAGTGCGCACTTGAGTTCTTCATGGTTGTTTTTTAGAATTTTCAGGATAGAGACAAGATTTTATGTGACTACTAGTGGAGCTAGGAGAATAAGTACCAATTGATGCTAAAATAATGGCACTTGAATTTCAACCCTACCACTGAATCTTTTGATAATATTTGAATTTGGAAAATACTCCCTAATCTCCCTTTGTAATATTGGTTTGATTCTTGCTTTGTTGTTGTAGGTAGTTCTTTGGGTAGATTCCTGGCAATTAATGAGGAATCTTCAAATTTCTTACACACTACGTATGCCCATATTTTGGCGGAAATAGATTTGACTAGATAATTACCAGAGGAAGTCTCATTGAAATCGACTAAAGGATGTTGGATTCAACCTTTGTATTATGAAGGGATCTTGTTTTTATGTCAAAGATGCTTTCAAATAGGACATGTTGCCGATGTCTGTGCCAAGCAGAAATTTTAATAAAAAGGCATATTGGTGGAAAGAGGTCTCTCCCACTCATTATTTGGTGGAGAAGGACATGATGGATCATGACAACAACTCAAAGGTAGAGCTTGCTAAGGATATTTGTAATGGAGAAATGTCTCATGAGCCTCAAACCCCTAAGAGAAAGGGTTTGAGTTCAAACAAGGATAGTAGTACTGCTAAAAGAGAGATGTAGAAGTGGATAGACATACAAACTTGAGGTGTATGGAGAAAAAAGGAAAAAATTTCTATCTGAGAAAGTACTAAGGTGGATAAGCATACTAATTGATGTAGCCGATTCTAAGCATAAATGACATCATTAATAAAGACACAAAGAGACACCAAAATGGATCAATTTTTCCTTTACTATTCTTCTCCTGCAATATATTTCTACAACCCAAAAAAATTACAATATCAAGTAATCCAAAATTACCCTTTTTGGCAATTTTTGACAACTTCCAGAACTTTTCCCTTTTTTTTGGTAATTTCCAAACTTATTTGAAAAATCATGAAAAATTCTAAATATCTACTAATCATAACTTTGATAGAAATTGCCAACTTTCAAAACTAATAACAGTCATATGTTCAAAAATAACTAAAACAACAAGTTTCTAAAATCTAAAATAATTGAAAAATCAACTTTCTAAAAATCTAGGAAAAAATAGAAAATTCTCTTTTTGAAGTCCCTTCATAGTTCACCTCTTGTTGAAAAGAATGTAGCTCATGCAAGTTGTTATCCTCAAACTATTGTCACTTGCCTTGATCCAAATTCTTCAACTCTCACTCTATAATTCAGGTGCTATTCGTTGGTGATAATCCTTCCCATTGTACCAAATATATATTATGTTGACCTTGCAAAATTCAAATTGCCTTGTTATCCACTATTTTTCCTTTTGTCTCTTCTTCCACATGCATTTCATCTTTAATAAAATTGGAAAAATTAAATTTTACCTCATTCTCCTCCACTACTACTACACCATCCTCATATTTATTTCTAGTTGCACCATGATATTTCAAATCTTGAACATCCTCTAAAGGAACTCCTTCTAGTATTTCTTCATCTTCTTCTCTCCACATCATCAGGGCATAGCAAAAACATGCAAACTTTATTTCTTTGGTTGGTTCTCTTGTAGACATCAAACTTTTAATTTCTGGTTTATCCTCGAGAGGCAATAAGGTCACCAAGTAGAACCATCCTTCAAAAAGTATAATATATGTATTCTTTTTGCCATCATGCAATGCCTTCTGATCATATTGCTTTGGTCTTCCCAACAACACATGGTATGCATCCATTGGAATGACATCACACCATACCTCATCTTTATAAGTCTTTCCTATAGAGAACTTGACCAAACACCTCTTATTAACAACTTCATTTCTCCTTTTAAACCATGCAATATGATAAGGATGGAGTTGATTTTCACACTGCAAGTTTAGTTTTGTTGGAAATATGAGCTTGTCATTGATTTGTGGTTTTCATTGATGTCAAACTTGGTTGTCTGGATTGATTATGGTCCAAATATGTTATTTTTTGTGTTTGGTGTTGCAGTTGAGTTTGATATATTTTGGTATTGGTTGTGAAAATGTAGGAAAGAGTTTTGATTGCAGAATTGAGTTGTTACTGTCCTTTGACAATAAGGGTGTTTGTCAAACTAGTCCAGAAAGTCTTCAGTGGCATCTAGATATGTTTTAGTTTGTGTTGTGGTTTAGTGGATGTGATTATGTGTCTCATGTAGTATTCTTAGTTTGTTTCTTTAAAGGTGTTTATGTTCCGCAAGAGAGTTATGTTGATTTATTTTTGGAATATTTAGTTATGTTATGGTTTGATGTGTCTGGTTGAGTTATATTGTTTGGATTGTGTTCTTTGGTTTGGATATGCATTGGAGAATGAGTTAGAATGTTGTTATGGGTCTCACCTTTGTGTGTGGAGATCCACATGGTGTATTTTGCATCGAAAGATATCTTTTGGTCGATTGTTTGTTAAGCTTTATTGCCCATCTACACATTATGTTTGATAGTGTCTTTGGAGGATGTGTTAGCATGTGTGGATTGTTGGATTTGTCTTGGAATAATGTGTTGTGATGTATTTAGGTCCTTTCTTTCTCCTAGAGTGGACCGCCTTGAGTATTTTTGGTTTGAGTGGCTTATTTTGTGTAATAATGTTTATTTTGATTGTGGTCAACCCTCAGCTAGGTTTTTGATGATCTGTCTTATATTTAAGGAGTATGGATCTATGAGTTGAGTATGGGATAGTGTGTGAATTTATGAGAATAAAATTTGAATGACGTGCAATTATATTTGAGATTTTAGATGTGTGAAAGTCAGTTTGTGAAGAGCTTTTAAGGTAATATATTCTGTGAGATACTGTACTAAGATGATAATTGTTATCGGAAATGTCTGCCATGATGTTGGTCACTTGATACAGATGTTCAAGGATAATTTTACGATCAAGAGATCCTTCTCATTTTAATTCTACTATTTCTTCTATTGTTGAATGACAGTGGGTCTTTTAGCAACATTTTGTATCTTTCCCTGAAGTAGTGTGTGTCAGTTGTGCAAGTCCTTGTATCTTGACCTAAGGTAGTGTGGCTTAGTTTTGCAAGTACACCATGTGCATATTTCTCCTCATAAATAATCCTAAAACTTTGTAATCAAATTTATCATATTGTGAGTTTGATTCTCATTGTGGTTTTTCTCTGTCTTGGTTTTCCATATAAATATGGTGTTCATGTATTTTTGGTTGTTGTGCTTTCAATGTTGTTGTAGTGTAGTTAACTATTGTTTATAATTAATCTATTTTAAAATTTTAGACTAATTCACCCCCCTCTTAGTCCTACCTTGGGTTCAACAATTGGTATCAAAGCAAAGTTATTCGTTGGAAAGCTTAATCACTTAAGGTAGATCTGGAATGATGTAGGAACTTCATCTTAAAGGATTTTTGTTTGATGGAAAAAACTTCTCTTATTGGAAGGATAAGATGGAATCCTATTTAGAAACTTTGCATAATGGAATCTAGGATATTTTCAAGATTAAATATACACCTCCATAGAATGGACCACAGAATTCAGATGAAGTAAAGAACCATGAGACTAATGCAAAAGCTAGGACAATACTATTTAGTAGCTCAATTGATGCATTATTTGGTAAGGTCAAGCGATTGAAGGAAGCTAAGGAAATTTTGAACAAATTATGTTATGCACATGAGGGTAATCCTAAGACAAAGCAAGCCAGGTTAATGAATATGGAACATAAACATGGTTTTTTAAGGATGGTTGATAATGAAGGTGTTGAGAACTACATACATAGAGTGAATGATATTACAAAAGGTATCAAAGGTGTTGGTGGAACATTAGAGGAAGGTAATGTAATAAGAAAGATCTTGTTGACACTGACTAAACCCTACAAACCTAAGAATGTAATTGAAGAATGTCATGATCTGAATAATTACTCAATTGATCAACTTAGTGGGATATTACCTACTTTTAAAATTGGAGAGATGAAGAAAATAAAAAGACAAAAGAAAGAGGCCACATTTAATATTTCAAAGCTAGTGGAAGATGAATAGGAAGCAAGTGAGAATCTGGATGAGATTGAAGCAAACTATGTAAGAAGATTGAAGATAGGAACTTGAAAGTACAAAGGTGAGTTACCTTTGAAATGCTTTAATTGTGGTAGAATTGGTCATTATGCTTCTAAATATATGTATAAAAATGATTAAAAAAAATCTGATGATGATGAAAAAAAAAGTAGATATAAAAGACATGAATTTAAAAAGATGATTGATGGTAGAGATAAAGGGAAAAGGAGCCTATGTTATATGGAGACACATTCATCTGAGGATGAATATGGTGATGACTCGAATGAAGAATCTATATTCTTGGCCATAGAGGAGAAGAATAGGGATAGTTTTGAAATTTCAAAAGGAGAGGAAAATAACAAGAAGTTAGCAAGAGAGAAGGTTGCACTACATGCTAAAGTGGAACCAAGATCTTGGTTCTATTGGTTGAAAATTTTGTAAACTGTTAAGGAATGCAATGCGAGATAATATCTCTCCTCATAGAGGGGAGGTTGCCTTCTTATCACTGTAAATAGTTTACCAACAAATTCTATAACTATTTGCACTAATCTAATTCTTAGATATTACACCACCTTTTCCTCTTCTTTCAAGAAATATGTTTATCGTCTTCTCTTATATTCAGAAGGGATATTTCCACTAAGAGCAATAATAATCAATAAACCACTTAGTTATTAAAATTCAACTAAGAAGTGTACCAATGAAATTTAGGGAAAAAGAAGCAAAGTTTCTATGAAATCTCAAAGGCTTCCGTTGCTTCCGGGATGAGAATGCATTAATTTAAAAATCAAAGACTTTAACACGTAATATAATCCTATCAATATTTTGTAATGAATTTTGTAACCCAATCTAACCTTTATAAAATATAACAAAAATATGGCTCAAAGACCTCAAATTGTTATTAGATAAAACAATGAAAGTGCAACAAATGACAACTCAAAGACTCTCTGTATAATGTAATTTCCAGTTAAAACTACAGGAAGAATTAAAGATGATGAGTTCTTTCCAACACAAATATTAACTATATTCAAATTTGAAGTTTGCAGCTCAAATTTTGCAAGAAATCATATTCAAAACCCTCTTCACATCACAATAATGTTTTCACATATACTTTGATTAGCTCAAGATAATATCACCACTTCGACATAAGAACACAATGGCTACATAGAACAAGATTCAACTCAAATATTGAAACTCAATAGCTCTCTTATTAAACAAAGATACAAAATTGCAATGTATAAATCAAAGTCTATATTGCTTGCATAATTTTGACAGAGTTTTCTTGCATGTGTAAAAGATAAATATTTACCTTGAGCTCCCTCCTATATATAGGTGAAGGGCTTTGAGAAAAAGTTGAGAAAATTCTAACTAACTTTGACTTATTCAACATCATAAGTCTTAAAACTATTTCGATTTGGAATATGATCACATGTAATTACATATTCTGACTTTACATGTGATATGTCTAAACAAAATTACAAAATTACTTCCTAGAAAACATATAAAAAATGACTGAATGTTTTTGGGTACTTCTTCTTGATCTTCATCATAGGCCATGAATTCTGCAAACTTGTGCAATGGATCTTGTACTTCATCACTCAACCCAGAAGTGTGACTGGCTACTACTGTGATTCTAGAAATAGAATCTAAATAACTGGTGAAAGAAGCTCGATACCTCTTCAAAACACCTTGCATTTTGCTTAGGAATGCTTGAAGATTTGTCACCTTACCAATGGAAGTTAAGGTGAAATCATTAGTTTCCATTTTCACATGAATTAATGAACTGAATTATGAAAGCATTGTGTCTTCTAGCAACAACTTCTTATCTTCATTTACTAATCCACAAGAGACCTTCTCAAATTGGGCAAGTATTTCTTGCTCATCTTCAACACATGATTTCAAGGATGATTCTAAATCATGCATCAAATATTTTGTAACCTCAACTCTATTGGTCATAAGCTCCTTGAATTCAATGTATTGCCTTTTAGAAGACAAAATACCATATTCACATAGTGCTTACAACTGGTAGTCTGTAAACTTGAGTGAAGTTTTTAGGTTTGTTTGCTAAGATTACAAATCCTAGGACAAAACCTCAAGAGCATGCTTCAATCCAAACTTGAATTCTTCCAAATCCTTTAGCATTCGAAGAATTGTCCTCACCAATTTAGTACCTTGTCGCAACAACCTGTCTACCCAAGAATCTATTGCAGTTGCTTTCTCTCTGGCCTTCTTAGCCTTCTTGATAGATTCTTCAACAATGGAAGATGATACCAAGTCAACTATTTCAGTGGTCTTGGTGATCTTCAAGTGTACTGAAATGGGTTGCTCATTCTATTGTTTCAACTATTCTTTCTTCTCTTTGAGCTCATCATATCTTTAAATCAATGACGTTGTAGATTCTTGTGTGTCATGCTTGGTACTATCATGTGTCTATTTTCCAAGTTCAACCCTTGTAATTATGTAATCTAAAAGTTTCATCTCCTCGTCGAGCTTATCTAAAATAGGCTTTGCTACCTCAACATACTTCATCTTTTCCTTACCCACCATCACTCTTGAAGCAATCTTAGCCCTCTTGGTGGTTTTAGGCTTTGTAGGAACAAGCTTCTTGAAGTCAAAATCATTTGGAGATATTTCTTATTTCTTCGATTTAGGAGTGATTATTCTCAACCATGTAGGAAGATCAGAAGCATCGAGTTGAGTAGCTTCAACTACAACTTGTGAAGGGACAAATAATGTTTGTACTATAATTGACACTATAGATGGGGCATCAGTTTGTATTGCAGGAGGAATATTCTTGGTCACTATATGGGACACGAACCTAGACATAAACTTGTCAAAGTTAATAATGGTGGAATTAGGCACGTCTGAAAAGTTTGGATAGGAGGTGAAGGAATAAAAAATATTGTCTTGATTATCTTGTGGAGCATCTAGGACAAACTTAGTGGCTAGGGTAGTGATATTCCTGGAAGGAACCATGGGAGCTACTAGGGTTAACATTATTGCAGAGAACTAATCAACATTGGTGTTCAAAGATAATTCATGAATACTAACAAGAGTGGATACCTGAGAAACATTAACAAAGGGAGTTTCTGAATCCAAGACAATAGGAGATTATTGTATTCCTTCTTCTCGGTCCTTCTCGCCTTGATCATCACCTTATTCATCAATCTGCTCTTTTCTTTTAACAGGTATTCCTTCTTGAGACTTACTCTTGGCCCTCCTAATATTTATCTTGATTATGGTCCCCTTGGAAGAAGAAACATCTTTCTTATTCTTTGTTCTCAATTCGGGTTTTCGACCAACTACTCTTGTTGTATCATCCTCTAACACAATTTTGAACTTCTTCAATTTGATTCCTTTACTTTTCAACCAAGCATTTTTATTTGTCGAGATGGGTTGAAACCTTTCTTTGATAGATATACATTCCTTTTGGGACCAGTGAGTGGGAGGAAGATAAGTTTCTACAATCTTTTGTTGTTAATTGATTGGATCAACTACCTCTTAATCATCTTCCATACCTTCAGGGATATCAACCAAATCTAGATTGATAATTTTCTCCAATGTGAGTTGGCTATAATACATCCTCCTGGTATCTTCTTTTGAATGAAGGTCAATCCAAATATCTTCAACATGATGCACATGAGTGAAAGCTCTCTTCATTTTCTCCTTCAAACCCTTGTAATCAAAATCATTTCAATTTTGAACTTCTTCAATTTGACCTCCTGAAGCTCTATTTCCATAGCTTTGGCCTTGGCAAAGGTTGTCAACGAGTACCTCCCAATGGAAAGAGGATTTTGAGTAGATATTGTAGACACCTAAAATTGTCCTGTCTAATTAAATAAATAATTTTATTTATTTAATTATTTTATCCTGTCTTCTATTAATTAAATAAATTCTTATTTATTTATTAATTCATTAATCCTCTTCTAAGTCTTTCCTCATTTAAATAAATACTTTTATTTATTTAAATTGTCCTTTTCCTAAATTAAATAAATATTTTATTTATTTAATCGATCCCACTTCCTCTATTAATTAAATAAATCTTTATTTATTTAATTAATTCATTAGCCTTTTCTACGCATGACACGTTTCACTCATCTCTTAATTCTTCTCTTACCTACCCCCTTTATCATTTAATTATTTCCTCTACCTACCCTTTAATCCTAGCCGACCATTTATCTTTACACCTCTAAATCTTATCCCTCCATTTCTTAAAGCGTCTTCTATATAAGAGGATATTCTGTTGGCATTTCAGTAGAAAGAAAGATTGTTAGCATTTCAATAAGGATATTGAGAAGGTTGTTGAAGATTATTGATATAACTGAAGAAGGATGATTACTATCTTAATAATATTATTTTGTCATTGATGTCAAGAAATTGATTTTCTAATTCAGTATGATGTTGCCATATCTTGAGAAGTATGTTTTGATGAGTATTAGGAAGTCAGTAAAGTGACACAGAAAGAATGTGAGAATAAAGGGGAGAAATGAGTTATTCAATGTGCAACTATTACCGAGTTAGACATTGATGAGATCATGTTGTTTTGATTGTTTTGATATCCTAAATATGATGTTTAATACTGTACTATGTCACCGAGCAAAGTACCTAGTCGGTAAACCCTAAGGTTATGGATATCAGTTAAAGAAGGCAGAATGTCTACCGAGTGAAGTTCAGTGTTAACTGAGTAACAATCGAGTTATAACAGATCGCATTGGATGAATACAAGCATTATTTAATGAAGGACAATGATGAGTTGGAGTTGATTAAATGATTGGTATGTTGTGCATGAAGTTTGTTAAGGATCTATGGCAATGGAAGATCGACAAGAAGATCTACAGTTCAGATTGAACTGTAATAACCTTGTGCAAGTTCCAAGAAAGGAATGCAAGTCCCAAGGCAAGGTAAAACATTTTCAGATCGAAGGATGCATTGAACCTGGTCAAGTTTGAAGATCTAATGGCTAAGATTGATCATGGGAAATGTGATCAAGGAGATTAAGCGGTTAGAATTGTTTATAAATAAGGAATTATTGATGAACAATGGATGCAGGCAAGTGTAAGCACATTGATGCTACAGTAATGGTTACCAAGCACAAAAGCTTGGAGATCTAATTGAAGAACAGATTGAGAAGCCCAGCAAGCCCAAGAAGGGACAAGATAAGTTTTATGACAAGATTGCTTTGAGCAAATAGGATCTGCTTTAGCATTTTAGATGTGAAGTTGCAGATATATTTTATTACTGTTGTTTATGTTGTAAGTGACATAAAATCTCTTAACCGAGTGGACTTAATAGTATTATTTGTAAATCCTCTAGCAAGGTAACATTCTAAATGAGTGTTTGAAATCCTTTGACAAGGTCACTTCTAACAAAGTGCAAGATCCTAACAGATATGAGGGAAATCCCTTAACCGGGTGACATCTAGCAATGTGTTTGTAATCTTTAACAGGATTTGCTTTTAACCGAGCATACTCTAGAAGAGTATATTTCTTAGTGGGTCTAAAATCTCACAGTGGTTTTTCCCTATTTGGGTTTCCATGTTAAATCTGGTGTTATATGTGTTGTGATGTTATATATTCATGAGTTTAAATGTTTTATAGTTTTCTGTAGTATATGCTACCGAGGTTGAATCTGTTGAATACATTGAAGATTAAGTTTGTATGATTCACCCCCCCCCTCTCATCTTATTATTTGTTGACTTAGAGCTTTGCTATTAGCATCTGTACTTAACATATTCTCCTTCATTATCAACCATAATCATCTAATCACCTAATGATTGCATCAATCAAGCCTTTTTGCGATCAAGCTATCAACCACAATTAGTTCTTTGTTGAGCTCTTGTGCACACATAAAATCTGAGAGCAAATATATCAAACAAGATCAATGGAGATATGGGACAATGGAGATTGAAACCCTACTTGACATGTGAATGGTATATCTTGTTTTGTTGTTGTTTATTTGCATGATATTAGGTATCTGTATTGGTATTGGTGAATGTTTCATTGTAGGACCTAGATTGTTTGTGGTTGAATCTTTATGGTTTTACAATAGTTTATCATCATCACTTTTGACCATATACATTTTGGCACTCCCGGTGGGACATGGATTTTTGTTAGATCTATGTTTTTTCTTGCAGGTTTTTCTAATCCTATATTGTTGTTTTCTAAAACAATTCGGAGAATAACCTTGTGCAGTTAGGGTTTTGGACACAAGATTAAGGTTTTGGAGAGATTTGATCATATCTCACAAACGAATTGGAATTTTTGCACCAAATTGTTTTTGTAGGTTGGGGACAATATAAGGAGGGTTTAGTCCAAAATTTAGATTTTTCAAATCATATTTGAATTTTATATGATTTTTTTAATGATTTTTCATAAAAAAATTAATTTGGGGAGCAAATTAGCGAATTTTTTAGATTTTCTTAAATTTATGGAAAGGTCTCAGAATTATACAAGGGGTCTATTTTTGTGATTTCAATTTGGGTGCAAAATAATTTGTGAAAAATCAAATCTTTAAAATTAGGGTTTTGCAATATTTTGATCAGATCTCACAAATAGCTTGGAATTTTTACGTCAATTTTTTTTTGCAGGTTGGGGACAATATCATGAGTGTTCAGTGCAAAATAAAGATTTTTTAGAGAATATTTAAATTTTTTTATGATTTTTCATAAAAAAAATTAATTTTGGGAGAAAATTAGCAAACTTTTCATATTTTTCTTACATTTCTGAAAAGTTCTCAGAATTCTATAGGGGATATGTTCTTTGTGATTTTAATTTTGATGCAAAATAATTCATGAAAAATTAGATCTTTAAAACTTAGGGTTTTGCAATGTTTTGATCATATCTCACAAACTTCTTGGAATTTTTGCAAGAATTTTTTTTTGCAGGTTGGGAATGGTATCAAGAGTTTCTAGTACAGAATTCATATTTTTTGGATCAATTTTTAATTTTTTATGTTTTTTCATTAAAAAATTAATTTTGGGAGCAAATTAGCATTTTTTTTGGATTTTCTTACATTTTTGGAAATGTCTTGAAATTCTATAAGTAGTCTGTTCTTTATGAATTATTTTTTATGCAAAGGATCTTGTGGAAAATTAGATCTTTGGATTTGTCAAAAAAGACGTATTGTTGAAGGCCCCTATTTCACAAAGTCATTTGGGATTTTTAAAAATTTACCTAACTTGTGTGCTTGCAGGAGGGGTATTATTTCACAACTACTAACAAGTTTGGTGCAGGACCCTTGGCAAAGATTTGATTTTGAAATTGCTTGCTTTGTCTTCTTTAGTTTAGCAAAACACTTCAATTAGTGCTTGAAAATTAACAAGTGCCTTTTGTGTCTTGATAGGCTCTTTTTGTTTTACCTTTTAGAGGTCCTGCCTCCTCGAGTATCCCATAAGGCCAAGTGAGAGGGAACGACCCAAGTGGTAACAGGATAAAGCCAAGCTCTTCCAAGCCACTATAAATAAAAGTGTTTGTGATGAAAGTTGCAAGCAACGAGTGTTACATGTTGTTATAACGATGTTATGACTCCCCATAAACCCTATAGAGTGCAACCTCTATAGGCTAGGAGGCCTTCCATTTAATGGAGTGTAACACACTGCTGATTATAGCCACCCGAACAGATGCCCTTAATAAACACCATTTTGTGTTAGAAGCCAAAAAACCTCCTAGTTGTTGGTGCAGGAGGTTGAACCTCTGAAGTGGCTCACATTCTTACAGTTCTTAGTAGAGATACAAATTTTGCCATAGGGAGTTTTCATGGGGACTGATGCTTGGTTGCCCTGGAGAAGTGAGTGCCAAGGGTGGAGCCAGTGGGGTCAAGCATCTAAGTATCTTCTCTTAATTATGTAGCTAGAGGTAACCCCCCAAGTGAGATTCGACAACTATTGTCCCAACCAGCCCTAGGATTTGTGCTTACATGATCAAAACACTTAAACATTCTCAAGCAAAACAAAGAAACATTGTGTCTGTTGTGCCTTCCAAGTGTATGCAAAATGAACAAGGAAATTTTACAATCACACTTGAAATTGAAACACTTTATCATTTTTGGACAAAAACACCTTCACACATCGGGTCTTCATTGTTATTGTGTCCTCTTGCCACAAAAAGAGTCAAAATATTGAGATTTGGTCACATTCAACTTCACAATTGGACATAATTGCCAATCATTTTCAAAATCATGTTTGGGTTTACTTAAACTGCATTTGTGTTCAAAACTAAGAAATTGCAAAAGATTTGTTAAGAGAAAAAGGACTTAAGTTTTCAAATTCAAAGAGCTTCTAAGCCTGCTTCCTATAGGGCTTCATTCTTCAGTCAACCTGTCTTGGTCACATATAGTCAATCATTTTCCTTCACTTTCATTTCCCTCATACATATTTTCCAAAGTTGAGTCAAAAGGTTAATTTGCTTGTCCTCATCAAACTTTGCAAACATACTACAACACAACACTAGGTGATTCCCGTATCAATATCTATCATCTTAGGGTCTCATTTGGTCTTCTTGAGTCAAGGTCAACTTACATCATCAAGAGACCCATCATCTCTTTGGAAGGCACACCTTACTCTCAAACATACATACTTTGGTCTTACACTCTTGGACATTGAAAGTTTACCCTGGATTCATCTACACTTCATACACCTCTTGGTCTTCCATAGTCTTTGCATTTTCATACTACCTTTCATTTTGGTCAAGGCTTTAGTCTATGGTTGAAACCCATTCACAAAGGTCTAGAAGGGAAGTCGAAGAAGCTTTAAGGTCTTTAAACATGAGTACTTATGAGTTTGATGGAGATGAATTTTACAATCCATTTGACAATCGCAGTAATATAGCAGACCATGACAATGACAACAACGAGAACAAAAATGGAAATGATAATGACAATGACAATGCATCTATGGATTCTATAGAAGTTGAGAAAACTATCATGGATCCCCATTTTAATAAATTAGTTCAAGAAATAATGAAAAGGGATAGACAATATTTCTTCCAAGTCATGGCACAAAGTGGAACAAGATTACCCCATGATTTTGATATATCACAAATTTTGGAGGATGATCCAAATCAAACAAATCAAGTTAATACAAGGCATAGGAGGCCTAATAATGGTGGTAATAGGAGAAAGTGTCTCGTGCTTGAGCCAACTTACTCCCTATTTAAAAAACCTGAAATTCCAAACACATACACTCATTCTCATGCCAGGTATGATATAACCTCTCATGAACAACCCCATAGTCGACCTTTCTCATGGAGAAGAACTACCACTATACATGACCATGATAATACCCATGATCATACCAATGCATACAATTACACCCAAGCAAATATTCAAAATCGTGACATGAGGAGACCCTATGCTAAATTTGGGGGCAATACTCAAGATCACTCTTATGATACCTCCTATCCTTATGGTCATGACATGTATCAACCTAGACCTAGTGCTCCTCATTACAACACCATACCATGTGGTCCATATACAAGCTACAACTATGTTCCTCATCCATATGAACACATATATGATCAATACCATCCATATATGCATTATATCCCTCCTCCTCCACTTGGTGGCTTAGGCATGGGAGTAGCTCAAAGAGAAAAGACACCACCCAAGAATGACTTGCAACAAAAGATAAAGGATTTACAAAAGCAAATGGCGAACATGAGTACACCAAAGCAACAATATACAATAGAGGACATATGTCCTTACCCATTTGATAGAAGCATTCCAATGCCTCCATTCCCTCCACATTTTGTGAAACCAAAATTTGATAAGTACAAAGGCAAAGGGGATCCTAAGGCACACATAAGATAGTTTTTCACAACTTGCATTGAGGTAGCAGGAGAAGAAATATATTTGATGAGATGGTTTCCACAAAGCTTAGGTGAACAAGCAATGGACTGGTTTTCCCAACTTCTACCTAGAATTAAGTCATGGGGTGATTTAGCAGAGGCTTTTATACAACACTTCTCATACAACATTGAAACAAATGTGTTAGTGGCTACCTTATGCAATACTAGGCAGAAAAATGGGGAATATTTCTCTTCATTTTTACAGTGATGGAGAGGTCTTGCTAGTCGACGCTCTTGTGATATAGCACAAAAACAAATGGTAGAAATGTTCACTCAAAACATCAACAAGGATATTGGATATGAGCTAAGAAAATCTCGTTTGTCTACCTTCAAAGAGGTCATTGAGAAAGGAATGGCAACAAAAAAAGTCCTTATCAAACAAGGTGTCATTAAGATATTCAAAGAGAACAAAGAGGAATCAAATGGGAAAGACAAACCATGCTTTTGGAACAAGAATAAGAACACAATCAATGACAGGGTAGTTAATGCAAATGTTGTGAAACCTAAAATTACTTTCCCCAGTGAAAATTCTTCTAATACAAACAATCAAAGGCAATCAAAACCCCGAAGAAAGTACACTTCGTTGGGAGAACCAATTGAAACAACATTTAAGAAGTTAGTGGCAAACAAGCTCATAACACTACCAAATAATCCACCATATGAGCCAAAAGTAAAACCAAATCGGTGGAATGATGATGAATATTGTGAATATCACAAGAGTAAAGGGCATTTAACTAGCAATTGTCACATATTGAAGAATATCATACAGGATCTCATTGATCGAGGTGGCAAAATTTGATGGACATACCTCCAATGAAGAACATGCAATGTTCAAGGAGCCATTTCCAAAACATGACAAAGGAAAAGCCAAAACTACAGATAATCAAGCCAATTATACCAAGACGCCCTACGATTATGATTCTACCATTAATCACATTTCAATGGACAATCAACTTTCTACTCTCATTATAAAAGACAAAACTCCCGAAGCTTCTACCCAAATGAGTAAGGTTGTTTTAAAAGGCATTGGACCATCTTCCTCATCTTCCAAAAATGAAACCTCTGAATGTAATGTCACAACCCGTCGAGGTAAAGTCACCTTACAAGGCATTCCATCTAAGACCATAACCTCATCATCTACCAAGAATGAGTATGACCTTGTAGATCAGCTAGGGAAAACACCCACCCTCATTTCCATCCTTGAGCTTTTACGCATATCCCCTTCACATAAGGCTATCCTTGATCAAATATTGAGAGAAAATTCCATACCCACCGATTTGAACGTGGACCAGTTTCAAGCCATGGTGGGATACCTTTCCGTTCCGCATACCCTCACATTCACAGAAGCTAATGATGCATCCATAACCCAACCTCATAATGCACCTCTACAGATTGAAGCCTTTCTCCATAAAAACCAAATAAAATGAGTCTTGATAGATGGAGGAGCAGGTCTGAATATTTATACATTGAACACTATTAAGCAATTGGGATTTTCTAAAAAGGCTATGAATTCTACACACACAATCACCACTAAAGCATATGATGACAAAGAGCGCTCATCCAAGGGCACGATCACCTTACCTCTTAGATTTGGGCCAGTTATGAAGGATATGGTTTGTCAAGTCCTTGATTTAGAGCTCACATATAATATACTCTTGGGACATCCATGGATTCATAAAATGAGAGTTGTTCCTTCAACATATCATCAATGTGTCAAGTTCCCACACAACAGAGTTGAAGTGACCATTAATGGTGATCCAAATCCGCTCATATATTGCAATAACCTGCAGCCAAAAATAGAAACAATAATACCAACCAATAAAGAAGCAACCCCATCATCAACATATGTAGATCCACAATCCTTGAAAGATTCTATATCAAAGCAAGCAGAGGTCAAAGAAAAATTCAAGGTTAAAGACATGGGATGTGGTGAGTATATATTTCATGTTGATCAACTCCCACCATCTCCTAAGACATTTAGTCAATAGGAACAACCTACAAACAATTTAAAATATCAAGGAATTGGGTGTGAACCACCTAATGTTGTGGCTACTAAGTCTGAATGCAAATATCCTCTAGTGGTGCAAGAAGCTCTTGATATCAATAGTCCTAAGAGTGGTTCCAACAAATAATCTATCAAATATATCGCCAGCCCTCTTAGGAACTTAAATAGCTTTACCATTTCAACCACTCCTTCCATTTCCACTCCACTCCTAGGCTTGGATCAACAAGAATTATAAAAGCCCTTACTCATTGGGGATCAAAAATCAAGCTTTGAAAAGAAAAGTCTGAAAGTCAAAAATAAAGAAAAGTCCTTCAATCCAAATCAAAATCAAAAGTTATTGGACTCTGCAAAAATCAAAGTCAAGGATAAAAATCCTATGAAGGAAAAAGAACAAGCTTTGATCTGTTAGAGTCAACGATCACTAAGCGGGGGGGGGGGGGGGGGGGGGGTGAATCAGTGATCTACCAGATTCTAAATCCACAAACTTATTCTTTATCCACTGGTTAGCAATGCATAGCAGAAAGAAACATGCATATGCAACAAGGAAAACACAAATCCACAACACCAATTTTTTTATGTGGAAACCCAGAAAGGGAAAAACCACAGTGGGCCTGGAAACCACAATATTCATATACTATGTCCAGGAGTGCATAAATATTACATAGATGGGGAATGCACTTGAATTCAGGCTCACTGTCTAGAGCTCACTACTTAGTTACAATTGCCTGAAAGGCTACAACCTTCAAGGAAGTCTTACTAACTTACAATTTGATAATAATGATGAAATATAATGAAATGAACTCTCAAGTAGCATCTAATAATGCAAAAATGAGTTTTGGTTAAGCATTGAATCTCTGACTGTCTTTGCTCTGTAAATACTTTGTCTTTGTCTCAGTCAGCTACCAGATTGAATGGGCACATGAAACTGTGCTCAATCACACCAAAACTGATCACCACACCACTAACATGATCAAAATCAATCGCCAATTCAATCTTATATATCCAGTCTGAACACAAAAGTAATCTCCTTTAAGTCAACTTCAATAAGTATAACGTGTAGATCCAAGTCAGCTTCAATCTAGAACACAACATAGCACCGGACCAAAAAAGTGTTTTCACACATTTCCTAAAGATCTTCCCATTCACCAAGAACACGGATTCAGCCACCAAAATTACCACAATCATAAAAAATTATTCTGAATCAAAACATTACAGAAATACCCTATTTTATCGGTTAACTGCCTACCGGTTACCTCCTTCTTCCAGATAAGATGAATCACGACTGTCGAATCAAATCATCAAGAAGAGTTGCCATCAATGATAATTCTAAACAAATAAGCAACTACCAGAAGTCACTTGAAATCACCAAATGAGTGTCAATCACTAACAATCTCCCTCTTTGGCATTGATGGAAACACCTATGAAAAATGGCTAAGTGTTGAAGCCTGTGAAACCTATATACCAGATGAAAGAATAAAAGAATAAAGAATTCTGAAGCTCACCCTTATATCAACAATCCAAAAATCTGCATTACATTGGACTGTACACTCCATACATACAATCAGTTTGTACATTTTTCACCTTATCTCTTCCCCTTTGAGAACAATGCCAAAGATGGGGTGCTACCCAAAATTGATATACATATGATATATATTTTACAAATACTTAAATATTTCAGCATAAGTAGTCTTAAAAAATCCTAGGTGAGTATCCCACCCAGTCTTCAAGTTATCCAAAACTGTGATAAATGCATTAAATACAGTAGCATGAATTTCTAATTCTCTCAAATATGATGGTACAGGCTGAGCCATTTCCTTCATATAGTTCACCTTATTACTTAGCATAGTATCTAACCAGATGGCAATTAGGTTCTAGAGTTCACCCACTTTCCTTAATAATTTCTCCTTATTTGCTTGAAGGCTTGAGATCTAATCATTTAAGGCTATAATTTATCCTTCAATATTTCTGGTCAATGTTACATTGGGGTCAAAATATTGAGAAATACTAGCAAGCTTGTCCTAGCTGACTCCTATCTGATTATCAATATCAATAGTGAACTTAGGCAAAATAAGACAAGATTTATACAATCTATCGACTTCTAACAATGTGTCAGAAATAGTTTGCAATCTCTTATTTAGTGTTGCCTTTCCATCTTCAATCATTTTTAGGAAAGTTTGTTTTCTAACTTCCTTAAACCTATCCAAAAATTTATGAGTAGTTGTCTTTTCCAAAGAATCAAAATCGGTATTTACACTGTTAATCAACTGCAATAATTTACCAAAGGGGTTGTTATTAGAATCTAACTATACATTGGAAACCACCTTCTGCAAAACATCTATAGACATCAAAATTAGCTTTTTGTCTTCATTCTCCGATTTCACCAGATCTTGACTCGCTTGTGCCTGAAGAGAAGCAACAACAATCATCCTTTTTGCTGGAGACATCTGATTGAAGGGTTTATCAAAAATAATATTGAACTGCGGAAAACTCCCTTGGCTTTGAATTTTGGTTGTGTCAATTGCCACAAGTATTGGAGTCTCTATTGCCTTACCCTTTCCTCTATCCAATTCTTCCCATTTCTCTTCCTCCTCCTTCTTAGTCTCAACCGATCTAGATTTGACTTCTTTAGGTGCCTCCTTTGCACCGATGTCACCACTTGGTGTACCATCCTCTGCCTCTACTGATTTATCATTTTCTTTAGTAGGTTCAACTTTGATAATATCCAAAACTTGTTGCTCCGCAACATCTTGAGTATCCTCCTCCTTATTTACATCATCTGCCAGAGGAGTTTATGACTGAGATGGCTTAAGTGCATCTTTGTTTAGAGGATCATTCTAAATATTTTTTCTCCATATTTCTTGTCTCTTTCCTCACCTCCTCTACATTCCCAATCATTAATCTATTGATCTGGTTTTTACTTCTATTTTTTTTTAATTTGCTTCTTCAATTAACCTATTAACTTCACTATGAGTAATACAGGTACATACATTTGCAAGCTCTCTTTCCTTCATTTCTTTGTCAATTTTGCTTGCATAGATTCTTCTAGCATCTATTAAATTATACAAGTCCTTTGGAATGGAATTTTCTAATTTAATCAATGTTTGACTAAAATTATGTAAATAAAGTACAACTTCTTCCTCTACTTTTCTCTTGCCACCATCATCAAAATTTACATAAAAAACTTCAACATTTTTCAAATTGCCATCTACTATTATTTCATCTATTAACTGATCTGTTATCAATGAGAGAATAGATTCAGATTTACCTTTTTGATCACCAAACTCCAGTTGAGTCTTAACCCACCTTCCTCTTGTAGGCCTCTTGGTAGGGTCTGATTTAGCCTTCTTCTCCTTTTCCCTTTTCTTCTCACCACGGATTGGGATTTCCAGATAACTCTAGCAAATTCTCCTTTCTTCGGTGCCTTGGGAATGCCTGTATCTGATTCAGTCTCAGATTACACCAGAGAAACTACCACATATTCTCTTTGAGTCTTTTGCTTCTTCCTCCGAACACCTTTCCCCTTAGATGCACTAGAGAGTTCTGCTTCAGTAGGAGGTCTCTTCACCGAAGCAGGAGAAGGTCCTGTCACCTTCACCTTAACTAGAGCGAGTGCAGTCTTTTGTTTCTTTGCTTTCTCAATTGCATCCCTCGCAGCTCTAACATTCTCCCAAGGATGTCCTTCTTAAACAAGAATGTCTTCTACAATCTTTGCAACTTTCCTCTTTCTTGTCGGTTCGGTGAACTCGGAGTGCAACTCCATTGATTTCTCATTGCAAGTTATGAACCTTTCCTCCTTGGTGTCTACTCGAGCATTTAGCAAGTGTTGTGCATAGGCATCCAAAGTAGCTTCATCAACCACATACCCCATAGGCATTATCCATACTCTTTGGGGTTGAATTGCTTCCATAAGACATTCATCTTTGTTCACCATAAAGCAGATTGTCCCCTCATATTTCTTTACAATTTCTTTGGGGATTCTGATTCTCTGTTGCATTTTGTCCTGAAAAGTTTTAAAGAAAGCCCACAAAGAAGCATTTTGATTATTTTGGTTACCAAGGCTGTCAAGTCCCTGCTTTATTTTTTGAGCAACTGGTTTGTCATAAGCCTGTTGTAATCTGTCGGTTTTGGGGATCTAATTCATGAAATAGAGTGCCAGACAGATAATCAAAGAACCAAATTTAAAGACATGCTTTTTTATCTTGCTTGATTTTCTTCAGATTTATCATTAACTCCTCTAATAGCACACTGCATAGGTCAAAGTGACCATCTTCTTTGACCATCTTGTAAGTTGCATGGATAGTAATGCCATATACAAAATTCAGTCTAGTAGACTGATATACCTTGTAGCCAATTGCCATTGCAACAAATTTGACATCATCCTCCTTTATTGTGCTAATCTTCATTGATTTCCCATCAAACTCTATATTGGTTAATTTGTTCACGGTAGGGTTTGTGACCTTCCACAACCCTGGCTTTTCACCGATTTGATTCAAATAGGTTACTGCCCTAATCGCATCAACAGTGATCTTGTATGGTTGGTCTAGCCATATAAATTCAACATGGATCCTACTTAGCACATACCTCTGACGATATGATGAAAGAATAAGTATATGGTCAACTATTGAGAGGGGGGGGGGTTGAATCAGTAAATAGAAAAACTGATAATAAACTTCACCAATCAATCTCTCAAAGTAAACTTAGAATAATAACTCTGTCAAGATAAAAACTCATAAGATAAACTGGTTGTTTGTTACAACAAATTAACAGTAAACAACTTCTTCATATCTCAATACTTCTGATTATCATGACTTATCCAAAAATAGTTAAGTAGCTAAGTAAATCAACCATGAAAACATAACCACAAAAAAATTCACCACTTGACATAAATATTTTTGACGTGGAAACCCAAATAGGTAAAAACCATGGTGAGATGAGACTCACAAGATAATATCTGAACTCTTCTGAAGTTTGCCTTGTTAGGAGCCTATCTTGTTAAACCTTTACAAAAATTCCTATTAAGAACTGATCTTGTTAGGAATCACCTAGTTAAGGGATTGACTACAAATGCCTTGTAAGGAGTAACCTCGGTAGAGGATTTGAAAATCCAATCTAATGGACCACCTTGTTAAAGGATTTGAATAGCACCAAGCTTGTTAGAGCTTACCTGGTTAGGGGATTTCAATTTTGCTGTAATTGTTAGAAAACAATAGGAGTTTGCTGATCTGTCTAAATAGCACTACACTTGCTTGATCAGATCCATTTCATGCTCCTATCTGCCTTTACTCAAACTATAGATACATCATCCGATTCGACAACCACACACTCAACTGAACTGTGTCTATCTCTTTGCCAACTCTCTTAAAACTAAACAACTTCATCAACCTTAAATACAAATCAATCAGGTCGATAACACAACAAAAACCTAACTCTCATCAAGATTACAAACAAATTCGGTTCAAGTATGACCGTTGGATTACATAGCAACCTCTGCACATCAATCAAGAAAACCTTGATCGCTCCTTGATCACCGCTTCATTGAACTTAGTAACTCATCATGTGCTTTGCATTAGATGCAATACATTTGCTCATTCCCTAGACAAAAACCATTACAACAACTCGCCAAAATCTCTTGGAATTGTCTTCATATAACAATCATGCATGTCATCATCATTACCGCTTATCATCAGATCATAAACTAATATAACCAATTCACCAAACTTAATCGGTTAGGGTTTATCAAAAACAATAGGTAGGGTTTACCGGTTACAACAATAGATAAGGTTTACACCGTTTTCACCAGTTATCGGTTCTCCTCACAAATTCTTCCTACTGGTTACAGTAACAATATTGCAACAATATCATTACTGGTTTAATTTATATCAATGACAACATAACATATCATTAATGCAATCTTCATGCAAATGCCAACAACCTCACCCATTCCTTCTCATCAAATGTCAGAAAGTTTACAAATTATGTGAAACCCTTTCTCTGTAGCTGTGCAAATTTTGATTTGGGATTGCCGATCTCATCCATGATGTTGTCAATATACAAGTCCAGGATATCCTCATAGCCGGTTTCCTCAATTTCACAGTGAATGTAGGCTTGAACATCATCAACGTGCAAAACTCCATGTAGAATGAAAGAAAAAGCTCCAACCGAGTCGACTTCCATGGATTTGTAGGGGTGTTTATTGAATATAGAATGGGTCTTGTCCTTGACCTCAACTACCAGTGGAGTAGAAATGGAAGATGTAGACGCCATTTCAGATTCTCAAGAAATCAGACTCAGAAAACACTCTTCAAAAAGTACCTCAACCAGCTAACAGATGCCCTAAATCGCTCGCCATATCATTTTTTCTCTCTGATCGCCCTGTTCTTTAGCTCAAAAATACTATTCACAAAGTGAAGAATGATTCTCGTATTTACCCTTTTAACTTTGCAAACCCTAATTTTACTTTGAAATAAATGCCCCTCCACTATTCAATTGGATGCTTTATTCCACTATCGGATTTCAAAATCAACCGTCTAAATTCTGGATATCAACTAAAGCTCAATTCCTACCATCTGTAATCCATCGACTATAGATCTCATCAAGGGGTACTACAAGATTTGCATTGGTTTGCCTCCCCCTAAGGGCAAAAGCCCTAGTTATCGGATGAAGATTCTGCGCCGAATTCAGGGACAAATCCATTATTTGCCTTAGATTCATCCTTCTTTACCCACATCTTCTTATGATGATCTTTGATCTCATCTACTTTTTCCTTTCCCTTTTCATCTTATTTGTTCTTGTCAACCAGAGCACTATTTTTGCTTTTGCAAAATTTTGCAATATGACTGGTTTTGTTTCATGCTCAGAAAACAACATTATTCTTCATAGGTCTGAAGTTCATCTAATTATGTCTTGTTCTACATTGTTTAGATATATGTCCAAACATTCCACAAGCATAACATCTTTTGTTCTGAAAGTTATTTATTACTGCTCTACACATATTTGACTTGTGTCCAAAATTATTGCATATGAAACACTGACCAGTAAAGGTAGGAACATTAATCATGTTGTTCATCATATTGTTATTTTTCATCATTCCATTATTCATCCTACTTCTGCACTGACTCGCCATATGACCAAATTTGTTGTAAGTAAAATATCTACCATTGAATTTATGAGCATTAGGTTGTCTTACCGAAGGATTCTTGCTCTTCTTCTGATCAGGTTTTACATTGCCTTGTCCAGATTTGGAGGATTCGCCTTCCTCAAATCCTAGGCCTTGCATATCCTTTCCACGTCTTTGACTTTCCAGCATCTCATCAAGCCTTGTCGAACTAGCTTTGAATTTGTCTTTGTATTCATTTGCAGTAGCAAGTTATGGTGTCATAAAATTGCGCCTCCTGCAATTTTAACCATATTTTAGGTCCTCACCTTGGCGACGACATCTCCTTCCCTAACCAAGACCTATTTCTGCATTCTCACCCCTTCACCCTTCCTCCTTCAAGACTTGTGGCTACTCTAGACCCTGTTCGGGTCCCAAAATAGGGCAGGACAGGGGCATGGTGCCCCTATCCCCCTATGACAGGGGCATGACACCCTTGTCCCCACCCCTTAGGGTGGCCTTAAGTTTGGTCTGTCTGGTCTCCTATGCATAATTTGTCTTCAAAGTTTGCAATTCCTCTTTGTCGGCCTTCGGTGGTTGAAAATTAATCCTTGAGGCATGTATAAAAGGGGATTTAATTCCCTCATTTAGGGGGATGAGAGGCATAAGGATAAGATACAAGATTTCAAGGTCATGATCAAGCAATCAAGCATTCAAGTCTTCTTCATTCATCCATTGGAGCAACATTACAACATTCATTTGCAAGCATGTGTGTGTGTGTGTGTTAGGGTTTTGTCATGTTACATGTCATTTCATACAACATTAGTGGTTACATTCAGGAAGCAAAGCAATCATCATCAACAAGTTATAGATCTACAAGGTATACATTTCCATTGTTTACATTCAAGCATTTGCAATTACTTTCTTTCAAGGTTGATTCCTCAACCGGGGTTTGACTAAGGCAAAACCCTATCCCCAGCCATTCTCCTTCTCTTTTTTGTGTGTAGGTTGCAAGTGCGCAACTGTAATTGCAGGCGTGGGCTTCATTTGCAAAGACAAAAGAACCCTTTTCATTTCGTGGAGTTTGTGGAGGACCATGTATATACCTGCCATGGTCCCAATGATTTTTCTCTAAATTTGTAGGGTAGATCCGTATTAGTCTAATTAGCTCATATCCAAAATTATAGGGTGATCCCGAACTGGTAGCCCCACATTTCACTCATTTGCTCTATCTTTTCCACATAGTCAACAAGTCAACTTTCTCATTTACAAAAGAGGGTAAATCACGCTTCAACCCTTGCAATCCACTTGGAATTCACATCCTTATTTCCCTCAGATTTGGATCTAGTGGATTCAAGCCCCTCTTTTGAATGTAAAGTTCCTTTCCAAGTGAAAATCATCCTAGTGGCTTCCTTTCTCTCTCCTAGGTGGGGAATCACTAGGATCCAATTTTCCACTTTACATTTTGGTGAACCCGACGTCTTACACATTAATTCTGATTTCTCATTCTTAGATCTGATTAATTACAATTTCAATTTCAAATTTTCATTTTCAAGTTTGATCTATTTGCAAATTTTAGAGGTTAATTGCATGAAAACCCTAATTTTTCATTTTGAGAAATTTAAGCTTGTGAGGTATAAAATTTTAATTGCTTGTTTCAGATTTGATTTTTATTTCAAAGTTGCAATTCAAATCTATCTTTTTATTCTGAAAATTCAGTGGTTAAATCATAAAACCCTAATTTTTAAGATTCTTCTATTTTCAACCTTTGACTGCAAATTTGACCGATCTTGACATCTCCAAATCAGCTGTTTTTCTAGATTTCTCATTAAAATCATAATTTATATCATCCTTGAAAATTTTGACAAAAGTTGGTCGGACCGTGTACGCTCCTACCATGGTCCTCGACTTTTTTCCCAAAATTTTTGGAGACGGAATTGATTGTATTTTTCTGCTCAAATCCAGAAATCAATGTACTTTATCAATTTTGACACTCTCTAAGGTCAAATACAAATTCAAAATTCATCAAATTCACATCTTAAAATTAATTTTCATAAAAAGGTCCTAGTTTTAGATCCACTTTTCTAGCAAATTTAGATTTCACTTAAGAGACTTTTAATGGCAATTAACAAATTGAATTTACTTGCTCTTTCGCATGTGATTATATTTCTTTTTGCATATATTTACTACAATCATGTGTCAAATAAGAGTTTCTTTCATTTCCCATTGTTTCTATTTATTCATAGCACTTGGTCATAATGTGTTGTTAGGATTTTCAAATTATTTCTTTTTCAATTAGATCTCAAAGCTTTCATGTATAATTTATGTTGCCTTATGGTGATGTTGTTAACAAAATGAATTCACTATGTTAATCACCTTAAAGCTTTTGTAGATCCTAAACCTAAAGATCCTAACCCTTGTACCTCTTCTATAGTATCTTGTGTGAAAGAAATGAGATCTAATGCTTTACCCAATGATCTTTCTACAAGAGAGCAAGCATTGGAAAGTAATATGGATCCATCTTCTCCTCATATACATACCCTTGAGAAAGGGGGGCAATATGAAAACATCAACATTCTTACATATTTAGATTCTCCTTATTCTCCTAAGACCTATCTTCAACATCAAAGTCTATGTAGGGAGGAAGATGTCATGCATTTTATTCATGACCTTTCCCCTCACATAGAAATCACTAAAAATGAGCTTTTAGATGATGAAGATGTTCTTCCCTAATCTTTCAAAAAGGATAAGAATGATAAAGGCAAAGAGATTGTCATTTCACATGATACTCCTCCTTCTTCTAAAAATCCTTTTCTGCCTCCTTACACATCATATTTCAAATAAATTCATGATCTTATTCCTCCATCTAGTCAATTGCAACATTTTAATAGTCGTGGTTTTCATATAATTACAAAACAAGGTTTTAAAGGACAAGGAATTGGGAAATTTGAACATGGAATTCATGTCCCTATAAATCCTCCTACGCAAACTACTACAAGAGGCCTAGGAAGTGGTACCCCTCTTTCTATGGACAAATTCCTTAGGCTTCAAAACTTTCAAGATTACCTTAAAAAACAACAAATTAAGAGGGCCCGCAAGAATGATTCTTCTTCAAAATATCATTTTTGTTCATTTCATCAAACCCATGACCATAATGCTGATGATTGCCCTAATTTTAAAAAATCTATTCAACATGGCATAGATAGTGGCAAAATTAGAATTGTGGATAATAAAACTTCTTCTCCTAACAAACTCTTTCCTTCATGGAAAAATGATATTTACCATCCTGACAGATTAGCTACAAGAATCTATTGGAGGTTTTAATATCACAAGAACATTTCCTTTCCTCCTCAAAATAAAAACAAAAATCTTAAGCAAGGGAAAGGTATTGAATATTGCATTTTTCATGATTTGTATTCACATTCTATTGGAAAATGTTATGCATTTAAGAAATTTGTTCAACTACAATATGATCTTGCACATATTTGTCTCACGACATATCTAGTTGTATTTCTTGATAAAAACATCGTGCCTTAGCACTTCTTTTCCCTTCACATTTCTCTTCACCCTATGGCATAATAGCCCATTTAACGAGAGCTCTTTATCATTAGTGGTGGTCTTGTTTCACTTGTGCATACTTTTGGACAACAACATGAAGTCCATTTTTCTTCTCCTTTCTATACATTTATCTCTATCTTTGTGCATTATTCATTATTAGATCTCTTTTCTTGCATAAGGTTATTCTTATGTGAGGATATAATTGTTCTTTGGTTTTCCTCTTTGCTTGGAGAGGGGCATCTTTAATGAGTACTGCACTTCTTCTCTTTCCTTCATTCTCTTCGAAATCTTACCTCTTCTATGGTTTTGATTATTCGCAAGTATGATAAGCCCCTTAGCAGGGAATGGTATCTTGAGAAGTATGTATCCCTTCCTTGAAAGGATTTGTTCCACTAGGATGACACATCACTTGAAACTAATCACCATCAGAAAATGTGTAATCTTTCTCCTTGTTCTCCTCACTTGGGGGGCAAGGATTTTTACTCCTTTCCCTTTTCTTTCTTATCATTATTTCTTTTAGGGGCTACATTTTTCATATGTAATTATCATTTCTTACAATGGTATGCTTCTATGATTAATCCCCCTTGGGGAATATATAATGCTTTTTTTCCTTTCGAAGATTACCACTTCTTGAGACGTGTATTTTACATTTAATAATGTCTTTTCTCGCATGTCTTCATGTAAGTTCATTGCACATTTTCTTATGTTTAATCTATCTCTAATAGATTGTGTAAGCTCTTTTTATTGACCCTTAGATTGGGGGGCAATGATCCTTCTCTCTCTTTCTCTTTCTCCAAGAATCCACTTTTCCCTATTAAGTGGATGGTGTGAGTTCTAATACTTGATATCTTTCCTTGTGTGGAATTTTTGTTGTTCACTCAAGGATTCTCTCTTATACAAGAGGCGTAAGTCCTTGATTGCAACCTCTTTCACACTTGGTAATGAACATCTATGATAAATTCACCCACCCCTCTAGGGGCTAAAAGTGAGTAATCCCTCATCAAGAATCCCTTTCACCTAGAAATAGGAAGAAGGATTGCATTCTTGTTCTTTCCTTTTCTTGTTCTAGAAGATGTTATATTTGTCTAAGACAACTCCTCTTGGGGGGTAGATGTCTTTTGAACAAAGACCTCTTCTTCTCCAAGGATCACTTTTACACTTACAACAAGATATCTCTTTTTAACTATCTTATCCTTTCTTGAAGAGTATTCCCTCTCTTTCTTGGATTTATGACATCGTTGCATAGAGGATATCTTCTTTATGATGAAGGTAGGTATACTTGTTCTTATTTCCTTAAGATATCAACATTACCCTATGTTGACATCTTAGGGGGGGGGGGCACCCACACTACTCCTTTTTACTATACTTCTCTCATGCATTGTACAGTGAGACATTCTTGGAACCAGAGGGAAGCCTCTTAGAGAAAGATGTCGCCACTTTTCTTGTACAATGAGACATTATTGGAATCAGGGGGAAACATCTTAGAGAAAGATGTCATTACTTTTCTCTTGTACAGTGGCTCATTCTCAGAACTAGAACACAAACTCTTAGAGCGAGATGTATTCACTTCTTTTTTGTACAGTGGGTCATTCTCAGAACTAGAGCACAATCTCTTAGAGAAAGATGATGCCACTTTTCTTTTATGAAGGGTGATTATTCTTAGAACCAAAGCATAAACTCTTAGAGTGGGATGTCACACCTTTCTTGACACTTGTACTATACATTCTATATAGGTTGTAGTGTAGCCAGACATAGACTCCTATGAGGTGCTTGAAACCTCACTTGCACACATGCACATGAGGTTGAGTGGAACTAACAGTGTTCTCCATCTCTCTCTTTACATAGATCACCTAAATAGGCTCTAGGGGCAAGATTTTCCATGTCCTTCTCTCCATGGATCACCTAGTTTTCAGGGCGAGATGTCCATGGTTTCTTTCTTCTTCACCTTTCTTCTCATGGATCACCAAAGTGTGTATTCATGTTCTCTCTCTTTTTCCTCTCGTGGACTCATAGTTTTACTATTGATGGTTCATGGATGATGTCAACTTTTCTCTTTTATGTGATCACTTGTGTTTATGTGATCGCTTGTGTTTATGTGATGGCATTGGTCTTTGTGTCATGATTAGTTGTTGAGACATTTGAGTGTTGAGGCATCTTCGACTAGCTAGTTTGTCGTCTTGTGTCTTGTTCTTGTCGTGTGTCTTTTTGCGCTTTGTCTTTGTTTTTATGTGTCTTGTGCCTTTTTGTTTTGTGTTCTCTTGCATATGTTGGCATGATTTGAGACCCTAAGATTGGGGGATTTTTGCTCCTCAATATTAGTGGTGTCTTATACTCCTTGTGGTATTGCTTCGTATCTCTCATCTTTATCTCTCTCTTTCTTCTACTTCACCAATAGTAGTGGCATAAGACATACTCTCGCTAAAGTGGCGGCTAAATGTAGGGTCATAAAATTGCACCTCCTGCAATTTTTACCACATTTGAGGTCCTCACCTTGGAGACGACATCTCATTCCCTAACCGAAACCAATTTTTGAATTCTCACCCCTTCACCCTTCCTCCTTCAAGACCCGTGGCTTCTCTAGACCCCGTCTTGACCCCAAAATAGGGTAGGACAAGGGGATGGAGCCCATATCCCCCTAGGATAGGGGCGTGGTGCCCTTTTCTCCACCCCTTAGGGTTGTTGTAAGTTTGGTCTACCCGGTCTCTTATGCATAATTTGTCTTTGGGGTTTTCAATTCCTCTTTGTCAGCCTTCGATGGTTGAAAATTAATCCTTGAGGCATGTATAAAAGGGGATTCAATTCCCTCATTTAGGGGGATGATAGGCATAAGGATAAGATACAATATTTCAAGGTCATGATTACACATTCAAGCATTCAAGGCTTCCTCATTCATCCATTGGAGCAACATTACAACATTCATTTGCAAGCATGTGTGTGTGTTAGGGTTTTGTCATGTTACATGCCATTTCATACAACATTTGTGGTTACATTCAAGAAGCAAAGCAATCGTCATCAACAAGTTGCAGATCTACAGGATATACATTTCCATTATTTACATTCAAGCATTTGCAATTACTTTCTTTCAAGGTTGATTCCTCAACTGGGATTTGACTAAGGAAAATCCCTATCCCCAACCATTCTCGCTCTCTTTTCTATGTGTAGTTTGCAGGTGCACAACTGTAATTGTAGGTTTGGGCTTCATTTGCAGAGACGGAAGAACCCTTTTTGTTTCTTGGATTTTATGGAGGACCATGTACATTCTCACCACAGTCCTAATGAATTTTCTCCAAATTTTTAGGCCAGATCCATATCAGTCTAATTAGTTCATAACCAAAATTACAATGTGATCCCAAACTGTTAGCCTCACATTTCACTCATTTCTTCTCTCTTTTCCACATAGTCAACAAGTCACCTTTCTCATTTACAAACAAGGGTAAATCACACTTCAACCCTTGCAATCCACATCCTTGTTTCCCTTGGATTTGGATCTAGTGGATTCAAGCCCTTCTTTTGAATGTAGAGTTCCTTTCCAAGTGAAAATAATCCTAGTGGCTTCCTTCCTCTTCCCTAGGTGGGGATTCACTAGGATCCAATTTTTCGCTTTACACAAGTTCATCCCTCAAGGTAACAATATGTCCTTCAATATCTTGACCATTATTCCTTGATTTGGTTAACCGAAGCTTCAACTGATCATTCTCATAAGTAATCTTGAAGTATTCATCAGATCTTTCCTTCAGTGATTGTGCCAGATTCTTTTCATTCTTCTTCCGGTCCTTAATCTCCTTAATCAGTCTCATGACAATGGATTGCATCTCATTCTTCAAAGCAGTATTCTCTCTCTCAAGCTTGTTAAATTCATCAACTTTGTCTTGGTATTCCATGATCCGATCTTCTTTCTCCTTCAACTTGTCCATTAATTCCTTCCTCTTTTCTCTACAAACACTTTCTTGATCCTTCAGCTTACTAATGAATTCATTAGCATCATTCAGGGTCTTCTTCAAGGTACAAACCTCACTACTAGCTGCATCAAGATCCTCAAGTGCCACATTGAGTTCTCAGAAAATCAAAATCCATTGAATCAATCTCCCAGATCTTTGATGTAGCCTTAACCAGTGAATCCTCAAAAGAGAACAAATCGGCTTATGCAGCGAGAGTAACACAGCGAAAGCAACAATAAAACATAGAAAGATTCAGAAACAAATCATATTATTATCTTAGAACCTTTGGTAACCACTTGGTTTATCATCATACAGTCATCATAGAACATCTGTTAGTAAACCGGTTACATGCAGTCTAACATGTCAGAAATAATCCATCTGGAACTCTAAGATTCAACCAGATCTCTAATCATGAATCTAAATCCTTATTCTAATCTCTACTATCCTACAAATGATTATATAATACCCTATATATACCCTCCAAAACATATCCGGGTCGGCCACAAAATATTACATTTATTAATGCAAGAAAATGAAACGTGTAAATAGGTTAGCCCCAAGAATGAAAGGAAATTCTCTGGAAAAGAACCACCAAGTAGTGTGGGTAAATAGGAAGGTCATCCAAGGACTTAGGAATATTAAGCAAGACCCAAAATAGATCCACATTCCAAGAAAATGCTCCGAAAAAGAAGAATCTCCAACTGGTAAGCCCAAAACTGCCCCAGAACCCAAAAATAGTCAAACCGGAAGCAATATCTTGCCAAAAAAGAATCCAAATGGACTGAAAATTTGGAATTAGCACATAAACTAGTTTGGAAACTAAAAATATGATCCATAATGAAAAGCAAGCCACCATCGGAACGTACCGGTAGGAACAAAAAAACTTGCACATAGAACTGAACAAGAACTAAATTGAAAGGAAATAATTTTGGTTGATGCAAGATCGCTCATAGACCAGGGATACTCCTACATCAGACACCCCAGGTAGAAATATATGTTCCATGAGAGGCAACTTATGAACATAAAAAAGGATTCATGATATATATTTCCATGCTCATTTTTGATCCAAACATCTTCCTTATCTGCAAACCTCCTCTTTAACTCCTCCGGAACCTCAACTGGATTCTCTAACTCCTGACTCTCTTTATTTCTCTTCCTTTGCTTCAAATCTGCACACTATCTCTTCTTACTTCTCTCTTTCTTCTGCAACTTAGATTTGTTTCTGCCACAAGACTTCATTCAATTTGTCACCTTAAGCTTTCTATCATCCAGTTCTATCTTGTTATCAGACTTATCTATCAAATCCTTCTACAAACCCATGCGACCTTTCGGTATAACCTCTACAACTGGTTTCTCAATACTACAACTTCTCTCAAGACTCAGATTCTTCGCCTCCTTCTCTTTCTCCTTCAAAGAAGCTAATGTGAACTTCTGCCCATCCTTCTCAATAGTGATTAGGTTTCTTCTACAGTCATAAATAGCTCTTCTATCAATCTGCCAAGGTCTTCCCAGTAAGACATGACAAGCACTCATAGATACAACATCACACAAGACCTCATCCCTAAAAGACCCAATATTAAAACTCACCAAGCATTGCTCCTTTACTTCTAACTTTTGATCATCTTGTAACCAACTTACCTTGTAAGGACAAGGATGTTGAAGCCTCTTCAATCCAAGCTTCACTACCATCTCCTTAGATACCAAATTATCAGTACTTCCACTATCCACAATAACATTGCAACACTTACCACTTGATTTGCACATAGTCCGAAAAAGACTCTTTCTCTTAGTAGGTCTGGTATCTTCACTGCTCTGATCCATCACAACTCTTATGAATATAAGGGATTCTCCTTGATTTGGTGCATAGTCAATTTCGATAACTTCACCTTTTGGTTCCTCATTTGCCACACAACTTCTTGCCATTCCCTGCTTACATTCATAAAATCTATGTCTGGTTTCTCCACACTTGTAACATTTGTCGAGAAATTCTCTGTTGGTACTGCCACTGCCTTTACTCTATGTTTTCTGTTCCGGTTCTTTACTCCACTTAGGTTTTGATTCATCTTCCACATTCTGCTTCTCTGTACTCATCTTCCCCTTGAATCTCTCCTTCCCTCTAGGGTTATTTGGCTATGTTCTTCTCACCTTCTCCTTAGCCTTCAAAGCATATTGGTAAGCTTCTTCAAATGTGGAAACCCTCAACATACTCATCTCATCTTGAATGTTAAATGCAAGTCCATTTATGTACCTCACCACCTTTTCTCTATCCATCTCTCTATGTCTAGCTTTGATCATCACCTTGTAGAATTCCCCAGTATACTCTTTCATAGTCATGTTTCTCTATTTCAGATTCTGCAACTTCTTGAAAAATTTCAACTCATAGTCTCATGGTATGAACTTGGCCTTCAATCTTGTGACCATCTATCTCCACTAGGCTATCTTCATTTCACCATTCTCCACGCTCTCTCTGCAATTATTTCTACAATAAGGCAGCATGCCCTTTCAACTTAGTATGTGCCAACTAGACTCTCTATGGGTTGTTGACATCCTCAAAGTCAAAGTAATCCTCCAACTCTCTGATCCAATCAATCAGATTCTCTGGGTTCAACATTCTGAAAAAGTTTCAAAAATCCACTTTACAAACTTTACTTGCTTGTGCCACTGCTCTCATAAATCTTTCCTCCCTTCCATCTTCCGGTCCTACAACTTCTTCCACCTCAAGCTCTTCTCCCGCTTCTTCATATTCATCCTTGGACTCTAGATTCCTCTGCAAACTAGCCAATGCATTTTGGATCTCATTCCTGATCTCATTCTTGAAATCCTCCATCATCTGCTCTACCCTCAGGGGGTTCATCCTTCTAGGCGGCATCTCCTCTTCTACCCTGGTGAACTTCCTCAACTCAACGATCTAACTACCGGTTTCAATTGACTCTCACTCAATGATCTATTGAACACACATGCACTTGCCTCCAATGAATGATCTGTCCACCCAAAGGAATGCCTCAAGGTTCACAACCAATTCTCCTACCAACTGGTTCATAACCAACTCTGATACCAATAGATGTAGCCATAACCAGTGAATCCTCAAAAGAGAACTGATCAATTCATGCAACAAGAGTAACATAATGAAAGGAAAAAATAAAACATAGAAATATTATAGAAACATATCATATTATTATCTTAGAACCTCCGATAACCAACCAGTTATCATCATACAGTCATCATAGAACATCTAGTAGTCAACAGGTTACATGTAGGCTAACATGTCAGAAATAATCTGCACAACTCTCACAGTCAAGCATATCTCTAATCACGAATCTAAATCCTTATTCCGATCTTTACTATCCTACAAAAGATTATATAATACCCTATATATACCCTCTGGAACATATCCGTGTTGGCCACAAAAGATTACATTTACCAACGGAGGAAAATGTAACATGTAAATATGTCAACCCCAAGAATGAAAGGAAATTCTCCAGAAAAGAACCACCAAGAAGTGCAGATCAACAAGAAGGTCAACCAAGGACTTAGGAGAATTAAGCAAGACCCAAAATAGATCCACACACCAAGAAACCGCTCCAGAAAAGAAAATTCTCAAATCGGTAAGCCCAAAACTGCCCTGAAACCCAGAAACAGTCAAACTGAAAGCAATATCTTGCTGGAAAAGAATCCAAATGGACTAAAAAATCTAGAATTAGCACATAAACCAGGCTAGAAACCAAAAATATGACCTGCAATGAAAAGCAAGCCACCACCGGGACGTACCGGTAGGAACACAAAAAACTGCACATAGAACTGAACAAGAACTAAACTGAAAGGGAATATTTTTGGTGGATGCAAGATTGCTCATAAACCAGGGATGCTCCTGCATCAATCTTCAACAAGTAGTTAAGCTTCCTCAGAGGAACTAGGCTCTGATACTAATTGTTAGAATCTAGGATCACTGAGAGGGGGTGGTGAATTAGTGATCTACCAGATTCTAAATCCACAAACTTATTCTTTATCCACCAGTTAGAAATGCATAACTTAAAGGAACATAAACATGCAACAAGGAATACACAAATCCATAACACCAAAATTTTTACTTGGAAACCCGGAAAGAGAAAAACCATGGTGGGTCGGGAGCCTACAATATTCATATACTATGGCTAGGAGTACAAAAATATTACATAGATGGGGAATGCACTTGCATTCAGGCTCACTACCTAGAGCTTACTGCTTAGTTACAATTGCCCTGAAGGCTACTCTTCAGGGAAGTCTTACTGGCTTACAATTTGATTACAATGATGAAATACAATGAAATAAACTCTCAAGTAGCATCTAATAATGCAAAAATGAGTTCTAGTTAAGTATTGAATATCTGACTATCTCTGCTCTACAAATACTCTGTCTCTATCTCAGTCAGCTACCAGATTGAATGCGCACATGAAACTGCACTCAATCACACCAAAACTGATTGCCACACCACTAACATGTCCAAAATCAATCACCAATTCAATCTTAAATATTCGGTGTCAACACAAAAGTAATCTCCTTTAAGTTGGCTTCAATAAGTGTAATGTGTAGATCCAAGTCGGCTTCAATCTAGAACATAACATAACACTAGACCAAAAAAGCGTTTTCACATATTTCCTAAAGATCTTCCCATTCACCAAGAACACAAATTCAACTACCAAAATTACCACAATCATCGAAAATTATTCTAGATCAAATAGAAATACCCTGTTTTACTAGTTAACTGCCTACCGATTACCTCCTTCTTCTAGATAAGATGAATCATGATTGTCGGATCAAATCATCAAGAAGAGTTGCCATCAACGACAACCCTAAACAAATAAGCAACTACCACAAGTCACCTAAAATCATCGGATGAGTGTCAATTGCCAACATGATCTCCGCTAATATCAAAATAATTGGGGGAAAAATTTATAAAATTTCAAGTAAAAAAGAATACTTGTTGGTCCTAAGTCTCCATCATGCTATCCTACTTTCACTTCTTTTTGCAATCATAAGCCTATTAGATAGATTTGATACCAGGAATAAACTAAGAGGGGGGGGTGAATCAGTTTACTAACATAAATCAAAGCTATTGCAGATTAAAACCTTAATACCAGAGCACAAAGAAACCAACATAATGAAAGATAAAAAAAATGAAAGCACAATACACGCAACACCAATATTTTTGATGTGGAAAACCTGATAAAGGGAAAAACTATGGTGGGAAACCCTACCCACAATCAAATAATACTTCTGCAGCAATATGTGAAATAATTACAATGGGGATTGCATTTGTAATTAGGCCAATAGCCTAGAGCTCACTGCTCATCACAAAAGATAAGTCTCACTGACTTACAAAAACATCAGACTACAATTCAGAAAGAATGAACTCTGAAAATAGCTTCTTTTAATGCTTGATATAGTTCCGGTTAAGCACAAATGTCTTCCCTGCAACACCAAAACCTTCTGTCAAATGATATATCACTTGTTTGCACATAAACCTTCCTCTGTAGACGTAACCCTCGATCCCATGTGTCTGACATATTACATGAATAAGTCACCTATAAATACAAATCATCAACCTTATGATAAGGTCGACTAAACCCTAAACCCATAATTACAAAAAATACATCACATGATATCACCAGACCAATATCATGATTTACATTATATAGCATGGACCAAAAACAAATTCCCAAACAATTATATCTGTCAAAAATCATGCTAAGACCAATCTCCAACACCTTTCACCTACCGGTAGAAACCCTCAGTCCAATAACATATAATATCTAACCGGATCCAAATAGGACCACCACATCAGCACACCAGCCAATGTGAAGCCACCAAACAATTGGGACACGATCAAGAAACAATTTCAACACATTAGAAACCATTTCCATAGCCTGGACCAAAATCACTAAATCATATCATCAAATATCGCTAACTGGTAAAGCTAACCAGTACCAAGAAGTACCAACCGGTAACATAAGCGATAGCTTCTAGAGCACCAAATCATGAACCAACTGAATATTATAAGCATATAACCATCCTGAATAACCATCCAAAACCGAAACCAGAGATTTGATCATACCAGATCAGAATCATAGCCACAACCAAGATAAACACCAAGTCCAACCGGGATAGAAAAATCACATCCAATCGGGATACAGTGTTGACATCAATGACAACACTTAACCAAATCCAACATATTGCCAACAATCTCCCGCTCTAGCATTGATGGCAACATTGAATGTGAAAAACATCCAAGTGCCAAGGAATGCCAATAATCTCCCAAAGACTGATAAAAAATTTATCTCCCCCTAAGATTAACATGAATACCATCTCCTCCAAAGATTAACTATTTTTCACATGAGAAACATATCCCCCTTTGAAATTAAGGATGGATACCAAACCAAAAATAAAAGTGAACCAAACGACTGACTACTCACCCTGAGCATCAGCATCATCTCATCAACCCAAATCAGAAAGTATGTCTGATAAGCTGGTGCAGGAGCACAAATGCAAAATTTGTTTGTTTTTTAACTATTTTGATTTTGGGATGTTTGAATCCTTTTTGTGTGCTTTTAATAAGGCCAATAGGCCATAAATGTTTGCTCATGAGTTGTAATGACCATAAGAGATCTTTGTCATAGCCATGTAGGCATATAGGCTCTTATGAGTGCCAGGTAGAGCAAGTTGATAAAATTGTGAATTTTGTCTTGGAATAGGTTTTTTGAGGTGTTTTAATGTTTCCTAGGTTGTTTTGGGTTATTTTGAGGTGATAAAATGTGGTTTGGAGCAAAGATGCTCAACCTAGCAAAAACTGTCAAAAATTGTCAAAGTTGCTCATATCAACTTTGCAATTTTTCAACTCTTGAAGGAAACCAACATGCAAGGTTGGTTGAGTAAGTTGTAACCATACCCAATTCTGTTATAAAGCTTTGGAAAACCAATTTTGATTGGTGGGTAATCATTTGACAAAAAAACAAGTTTGGTTCCACACATTTCTTGAGTTTTTTCATGTTTTTTGCTGCTCTAAGCTGTGTGTACAGCTTGTACAGATTGTTAGACACAACCCAGGGGCATGGAAATGTAGATATGTGTTTTACCTTTCATTTTATTCAATTCTAAGGTTCTGAAGTTGTATAGTTTGAAAGTTATTGCATTTTTAGTGTAGGTGGTTGGAAAATCCCTACAAACTAGGGTTTTGAACAAAAATGTCTTTTTTCCTAACATTCCATGGTTGAAACTTTCTGAAACTTGTTGGAATGTTAGCAGAACCTGTAAATATTATTTTTTATTTTGTTTTAGTTCAGAGGAGGACATACTTTGGTCATGACATCAAACCCTAGCTTGGCTTGTGAGCTTGGCAAGCATATGGAAAAGGTTGAAATTGTGCCCTAGATGATAAAGGGTGATGCACAGAGGTAGAAGAAGGGTGGAGAAGGGTGGAGTATGTGTGTTAAGACCTAAAACAATCAAAACTCTCCTTTTTTGATCAGATTAAAGTGGTTTAAAGTTGCTACTCCAAGTTTGGGTGTTGAAAGAGTAAACTAGGCCTCCTTAGCTCTGTAAGGGTTAGATACCCAAGGTTCAAAACCCAGATGAAATTTTTAGATATTGTATCAAAGTTCCAAAAGGGTATCTAAAAATAAATTTTTTTCCTATTGTTGTTGGGAAAAATATTGAAAATTTTCAATTTTACCGTTTTGAAAAGGCTACAAGGAATAGGCCTAATTCTAAGCCTAAACACCACCAATCTTGAAATCGGTAAGGAGAAGATGTATTGAAAAGTGTGTAAGGGTGTATTAGGGGTATGAGACCACCATTAAAATTTTAGGTTGTGTAAAGGAATCAAATATCCCAGGTGGAGTGTTTGTGGTCACGGTGTGAGTGAGTAGATTGAACTTACTCAAGGTGTGACCAAGAGAGTTTGGAACTCTCTTCAAGAATTAGAACTTGCCACAATCCAAGGAACTTAGGAGAGGGTCAGGGAGGAGTTCTAGTAGACCCTAGGAGGGTGAGATAACGTTTAGCCATTGGATAGTTCAATAGAAGCCTTGAGTTGAAGCCAGTTGGCACAAGTTGGGGAAGTGAGTACATCCACTCTACATCATAAGCTCATCGAATTGATGCATTCCTTCATTTCTAAGTCTCTTCTGGAGGGGTGGTGACCTCCGAATGATCTTTGAGATATTCAAAAGTATCTTTAGATAATGTTTTTTTTAGAATATCTGCAATCTTTTCCTTAGTCGGCACATAAATCAATCTGACTTCCTTTGCTTCAACCTTTTCCTTCAAGAAATTATACCTTATATAAATGTGTTTTGATTTGGAATGAAATATTGGATTCTTTGACATATCAATAGAAATAGTATTATCACAGTGAATAATAATAGGCTCATCATAACTTACTCTTATATCTTTCAACATCTGTTTCATCCATAAAATCTGAGTACAATTAGTTGCAACAGCTACATATTAAGCTTCAACAATAGATAATGAAGTGCATGATTGTTTCTTGCTAAGCCATGAAACCAATTTCTTTCCAAGAAATAATGCACCACTTGTAGTGGTCTTTCGATCATCCACATCTCCTGCCTAATCAGAGTCTGTCTATGCACATAGTCTGAAATCATCATCTCGTGGATACCATAACCCATAGTCCATTGTACCTGCTAAATATATGAATATCCTTTTGACAACAATATCTTGAATTCTCTAGGATCTGATTGAAATCTAGAGACAATACAAATAAAATTCATTATATAAGGTCTAGTCTGAGTTAAGTACAACAATCCACCAATCATTGATTTGTATATGTCTGGATTAATTCTAGGAGATTCATCATCCTTTAACAATTTGCTACTGATTATCATAGGATTACCGACAGGTTTGGAGTTCTCAAGTCCAAACTTCTTAAGCAATTCCTTCACATACTTAGTTTGACAAATGAAAATACCTTTACCAGTCTGAGTAATCTGCAAACCTAAGAAAAATTTCATGCATAAACTTTCTTCTCCACCAAAAATGATATCATCCAAAAAAAATTCTATGATCAGTATATCATCATGATCAATCTTATAATATAAGTTTCTATCAGCATTACCTTTTCTAAAACCAATCTTAGAAAGATATTTATCTAATCTAGCATACCATGCTCTAGGGGCTTGTTTCAAACCGTATAAAGAATTCTTCAACATGCAAACCATGTCTTTGTCATCTGATAAAGAAAATCCATTAGGCTGCTCAATGTAGACTTCCTCTTCAAGATCTCCATTAAAAAATGCACATTTGACATCCATTTGATATACCTTGTAGTTCTTGTGTGCAACATAGGCAAGAAATAGTCTTACTGCTTTGATTCTTGCAACCGAAACATAAGTTTAATCATAATCAACTCCTTCTTCCTGTGAATAACCTTTGCAAACCAATCTAGCTTTATTTCTCACAACTTGACCTTCCTCATTTAATTTATTCCTGAAAAACCCATTTAGTTCCAATAATATTCTTATCTTTAGGTCTAGGAACCAATTCCCAAGTCTTATTCTTTTTTATCTGATCTAATTCCTCTTCCATTGCTTTCATCCAATTCTCATCTTTACTTGCTTCAATACAAGATGTTGGTTCAGTTTGAGAAAGTAAACATACCTCTTCAACAACTAACCTTCTTCTAGTCATCACACCTTTCCTTTTATCTCCAATGTTCTGATCTTCAGAATGACTCAACTTCACATACCTATGTGTTTTATGAATATCTTGACTTTTTGATTCTTTTTGCCCTTCATCAGTCACTATGGAATTTTATGATGTTACTAGAGCAATTGGATCTATGCTCTGAACTGATTCTTGCACTACCAATTCTGATTTGACAAATTCATCTACCGATCCATAGTCATGTGATCTGATTTTATTTTTATCCTGCTCATCCATCTTGACATTTATGCTTTCCATTATTCTATTCAATCTTTTGTTATAACATCTATATGCTTTGCTCTTAGTGGAATAACACAAAAATATGATGAATACTATTTCTTCCATACAACATTACTTCATCTATATGCTTTGCTCTCTATTAATGCATTACAACATTACTTCAGTCTTCTGTTCAATCTCTGTTGCAAGATACTTTTTCAGCAATAGACCTAATCTCTTTTACGCAACCCTTCTACACACATACATCTCCCTGCAAAACCCTATACATGATGTCCTCATATAGGAATCTGATTTCATGTCGGTCCAATGAGATTAGACTACAATTTCCTAGGTATAGTGCATCTAGACACAATTTGTAACACGACACAAAATCACCGCATCGGTGTCGGTGGATGATAACTCATCACACTTTACAAGTTTGCCGGTTAACCAAACACAATATACTGATTACCGGTTTACATACAAAGACTAGTAAACTAGAACATAGTGTTCCAATCCTAAAAAGGATTGGCTTTCACTTGGGGTCCTCATACTGCTTGAAGTCCTCGTACCGCTTGAGGTCCTTGATCATGCTTTGACCGGTAAGCTCCTTTTGCAAACACCAATAGTCTTCAACAAACAAAGACTATGCATACAATGGCATACAATACCGGTTTGAGCAATACATCACATAGTACTGGTTGAGAATAACTCATATAATAAATAAATGTGTGTCCAACAATGACAATCACAACTAAACATCATCAAAATACCAACAATCTCCCCCTTTAGCATTGATGGCAACACTTAGGAAAAAATTGACATCTAAGTTCTTACAAGACAAAAATGATGCCATAATCAAAATTACTCCCCCTAAGCATATACACTACTCCCTTTGCCAAAATTGCAAGCACGAACTACTTCAATACCACTCCCCATAAAATTTTCAGACCAAAATTACTCCCCCTTTGCCAACAATGACAAAGTAATACAAACATGCCAAAATCATATTGCATAACATAAAAATAGAGTATATGTCTATGACACTAATGAGTAAAATTTTTCAAAAATGAATTTAAAGTTTCAAAAATTCCTTCATGTCTGTAGACCAGGTATCTAGGAGTGAGGCAACGATTTCACTCTGAGTCTTCATTTAGAATGCTAATTCCTCCATGGCATCAATAGTACTCAATTACTGAGTGACGATAATAGCGTCCATGTTCAGAAAGCACTTTTGAAGAATCTGCAACTTAGGTAACAACAATAACTGAAGTTTCTACAGATCTTGAGACCACTTGGAGATCTCTAAATCAATCCTGCCAATCCGTTGCCGGTGAGTCTATACAGTCTGCCCATACACTATGAAGGAATCATATGACACTTTGAAGTTGTCTATATATTGCTTTAACTCTGATTGGAGTTGACCCTTCTTCTTCAAAGAATCATCACAGAATAGATCAGGTTGGTAGATTTTGCTTAGAAGTTTATTACCTTCAGCAATGGCCAGACTGTTATCATCTCTCTGATGTATTAGCTTGGCTTTGTCTTCATTAAATTGCTTCACCAATGCAATTTTTAGTTCCTTTGCATGATTTTTCTTTGTGATAGTCTGGGAAGAATCTTCCAATGATTGTACTTGATCACCCACGACTGTGCATAGAAGTTTTAACTAGGCCAATGAGGAATCGGTACTAGAAAGATCAGTATTGGGAACTAAGGTTGAAAAAGTATCAACAACAAGTTGAATAACATCTTTTTATTTCTTCCATCTTAGTTCCTCCAATCTTTCTTGAGCAAGTTGAATACTTCTCAAGAGCTCATTTCGATCTACCGATTTGGTGAGACAGGCAAGAGTCAATGCATTGTGATCGATGGAATCAACCTGTTTAACTTGACCTTGATCTCTGGTTGCCTTGGGAGTCTCAAAAGTCTGTCCACCTTCCTTTTCTTTGATTTGCTCTTGTCTCTTCTTCTCCTTCTCTTCTTTCTCCTTAGCCTCCTTATCGGCCTTCTCTTTTTCCTCTTTCTCCTTCTCCAGTTTCTCCTTCTCTGCCTTCTCCTTCTCCATTTTCTCCTTCTCTGCCTTCTCCTTCTCCACTTTCTCCTTCTCCACTTTCTCTTTCTTTGCTTTTTCCTTTTTAGCTTTCTCTTTCTCCACTTTCTTGTTCTCCGCTTTCTCCTTTTCTGCTTTTTCCTTTTCCCCTTCTCTTTCTCCACTTTTTCTTGCTCCACTCTCTCTTTCTCTACTTTTTGTTTTTCCATTTTCTCCTTCTCTGCTTCCTCTTTTTCCACTTTTCCTTTCTCTTCTTTCTCCTTCTTCTCTTTCTCCTTATCTGCTATTTCTTTCTCTGCTTCCTTCGGTTTAGTACTCTTAGCATCTAATGCATCCACATCAATAGGATCATTTTGCTTAGTTATTCTTTCTCCTTTATCATTGAAGGTTTCATCAAGTTTAGATTTTGATAGGTCAGGCTCTTGCTTAGCCTGCCGATTTGCTTTAGATACCTTCTACATCTTGACAACTTCTTTAGCCTGTGGATGGGTGTCTTTTTCCACCTTAGAGACTTTACCTCCAAGTAACTGAATTCTTCTCTTTTGCATGAAAAAGATGCCTTTGTATCAATTAAGAAGCTCAAATAATTTAGAATTAGAGGCATTTGGAAAATATTGAGCAAAAATTTTCTCCCTAATTTCTTGCTCATTTTCAATGGCAATGCGCCATTTATTATCCAAAGAATTATACAAAGAATTAGAAACAACAGGTTTAATATCAATCAGAGATTGATCATTATCACATAAATACTTAATAAGTTATTTCTCTACCTCCTGCTTTTCAATATCGCTAAGATCATCAAAATAATCTTTCAAATCATCAAGAATTTTCCTTCTAATGTTCTTCATAATCCTTTGAAAATATGTCATAGGCTTGTAAGAATCAACATGTATATTTACCAGTGCAAAGGTTGCAGGTACATTACCGGTTGGCTTGGTCTTCTTACTCAATTTCCTCACCTTCTTTATTTCATCTCCCAATTTAGTGTCTACTGAATCCTGTGCTTTGTTCTTGGTTCTCTTCTTCCTCTCAAATACCTTTGGTGGAATAGCCTCCAGTTTCTTCTTGGCTGGTGACCTCTTTGTTACTTTAGGACTGGCAACAGATGTAACCAGTGCTGATTTTGATGGCACAACTTTCCTCTTCTTTTGCTTCAGTACTACAGTAGGATTAACCCTCTTAGAGTAGGTACTGGTCCTCTTCTTCTTTGGATCAAGCAGTGAAGCAAGTAGGGTAGAGGCATACCCAGTGAGTATATCGTTCACCACTTCATAGCCCATAGGCTCAACTTCATCTTATCTTGGCTCAACCACTTCCATTATGTAATGATCCACTTTGATTGTGAAACATATATCATCTTCATACTTCTTAACCAGGTCACCTGATATCCTTGTTCTCTGGTTCATCTTCAATCTAAACTCATCAAAATACCTATTTAGTCTCCAGATAAGTAGATCCCACTACTTGCAGACTCTCCTTGATTTGTCTTGTAACTGGTAGGCCACTTGACCATTGAACATCACCAACTCCCAAAAATAACCCTTGAAAGTAGAAAAACAACCCGACAAGTAGTTGACTGAATTTGAACCTTAGTGTCTTGTCTTCTTTGATGGATTTTTAATTCTCCATGAATTGTTTTTGCATGTAGGTACACAAGTTGTACTTTGCATCTTCCTTAATCATTCGATAAGCAACATGCACTGCAACTGTAGGAACATAATTCATTGTGCTGGCATAGAATACTCTATATCCGATCACCATGCATGCATACTTCACCAAGTCATCTTCAATGGTGTTGACAATCATTGCCCTCTTGTCACTCATAGAACCGGTGAGCTCTGTTACTTTGGTTTTTGTGATCTTACAAAGAACATGGACTTCTCTAATATTGCAAAAACCGATCACGACATGGATTGCCTCCGGTGTGATATCATGGGTTTGCTCAAGATACATCTTGTCACCATGAACCCTACTTAGAATAATTCTTATATGATCTTCTATGAATTCCTCAAGAAAATATGCTACATTGTGGAGTTTCTTCTTCTCGATCATGCTGTACTCTGGTTTAATCTTCTTATCTTTTCCACAGAACAAACTCAACTGGGAGTGAATCACTAGAGACCCTAGGTTTTCCAATTTGCAATCAATGTAACCAAAAACATCCCCTTCGACAATGACTTCGACAGGAATTTGAGATAGGGCATTGTATTTCACCTTCTTCCTAAGAGATTCAGATGACTCCTCAGGTGCGGAAGAACTAGAAGAGACTTTGGATGTAGAAGCCATGTCTAAATAATTTTGAATGATAAGAGTGAATCGACAAAAAATACCTTTTCACTCCGAACTAGGGTTCATCGATGTCAAACAAAACAAACTTCTCCAAAAGCTTGCTTTACCACTCTGACCTCCACTCTGGATAACTTGAAATGTCTACTGGGTCTTGCACAAGATTTCTTTCTGGATTTCTTCGAATGCAAGATTAATCACTTTTGTTGCTCTACTCAAGTTAGAAAAATGCTTCTTCAAAAATAGGTAAGTAAAAATGACTACAAGAATCACCTTTATACATGCTCCTACCTACCATAATAAATGTTACTACTTACTAAGTTGCCATTAGTTTTATGTCCAAAGTCATTCTATATACTCTAATCGGTTACTACTATCGAAATATTTAGTCGGTAAGCACAGAGCAGTCGGTTATAGAAGAAAGTAGTCATAGAGCCTAGTATACACCGAGCTATCTACCGAGTATCACTCTATGTCTAACGAGTAGCTATAATGATACACTGAGTTGATATACACCGAGTGAAACATGTTACCAGATTCATTGAACCTAGACACATGTGTGGAAATGTGTTACAAGATCGAGGAACAAAGAACTGTTATCACATTGGAAATTGCACTTAAAGATTTTGTATGATTTTGAGGTCATCTATCCAATGAAATATTTTGTATGTTTATTCATTCGATAAATCATGTTTGTAAGATCGAAGCAATGAACCAGATCACCAACATAAGAGATCTATTTATACAACATGAATAAAGGATCAGAGAGAGAGATATATGAAGCAAGACATGTAATAGATAAGGAAGCACTGAGTATTGTGACTGTTAGAGACATAGAGGTCACCGAGAAGGATTTTAGAGAATAGTCAAGGAACAGAGTAAATAGAAGGGTTTACCGAGTTACTTTATGGGTTATCAAGGTATGTTATAAGCAAGGCAATCTCATTTTGAGCACATAGAATCTGCTAAAACATTTCAGATGTAAAGTTGCAGATATTTGTAAAGATTTAATTGTAATATTTTGAGTTGTAAGAGAAACCTTTAACAGGGTAAAAGACTCTAACAAAGTCTATAAATTGTAAAGCCTTTAACTAGGTGCAACATTTAGAATAAGTGTTGTAAAATCCTTTAGCAAGGTAGATCTAACGATCTTGATACTCCTAACAGGGTAAGCTATCAAAAATAGCTAAACATGTAGCTCTAACCGAGCAACCTTTATATTACAGTAGTGAAGTTGTGGGTGCCATCCCCACTGTAGTTTTTCTCTCTAACCAAGAGTTTCTGCGTAACCAAAATATATGTGTTATGGAGTGAATCATGTATGATTGTTATTTATTTGTTTTAGCTTTATGTTATGTTACAACAGTTTTTGGTTTATGCTTACAGTAAAGTTATTATTGAAGAAAGGATTTGAAGTACTAATTCACCCCTCCCCTCTCAATACATTAGCTTTCCATATTGGGCCTAACAAATAAATGCATCACCATTAGGGTACAAACCCTAATCTTACCTTTTACCACTTTATTTCCTCTTTTGGTTGATAGGTAACTAATACCAATAAAAGAACTTTACCGATATACTCTGGGGGTTCAAAACATTGTTACCGATATGTTTCCCCTTAAGCTTTTCAAAGCTCAATTTGCCAATTTAGGGGTCTCCACACTGGGTGCAGAAACTGGTGCATCTTGTGGTTTCTCTTCAGATTTCTTTATCCAAATTTTATCCATATCAGCTTGAACGGTTTCAACATCGACCTTTCCTTTACCTTTTGGGTCGACCAGTTTGTCTTTTGATGGATTTTGTCTCAGTCTGCATGCTCTAGCAAGATGTCCCAGTTTGTTACAATGATAGCATACCATACCAGGTGCTCTCCATGGTCTGGTGTTCACCTTTCCATTCTTTCTCCTACATGTTGCAGCAGTGTGACCGCTACCACGATAAATCACACAGGTTGCTCTCCAACCGTTCATTGCTCCATAACCATTTGACCTATGGTCATAAGTTCTATACCAGTTTGGGTTCTAGTTCATAAGAGGTTCTAGGACAACTCCTTTTGATCTCGATGCATAACCTCTAGAGTTGTTCATAACCGACTTGCACTCAAAAGATCTATGCCCAAACTTGTTGCATGCATAACAATGACCATTAAATCTATCGGTTCTAGCCTTGTGGTTATACACATTGTTTTGCATGTAAGGGAAATTATTATAAGCCTTTCTCCTACATACATTGGCAGTATGTCCTTCCTTGTGACAATTAAAGCATATAGGTTTGAACTTTGGCTTACCTTTGCTTTTGCTACTTTTCTCAGATACCGGTTGCTCTTTTGATGCATCAATCTTGGTTCCAGATGATTCACCTTCCTCATATGCAGAGAAACCAAGTCTAGAGGTATCCTTTAATGGTTTCATTGATTCCAGCTTTTGGTCCAACTTTGCAGCACTTCGGTTGAACTTTGCAAGTATCTCCTTTGTCTCAACAAGTTCTTTGGAAAGAGCTTCATTGGTCTTTGTTAGGGTTTCATTCTGAGAAATGGCTGCATTCATTTCTGCTTGCATTTCTTCTTTCTCTTCCTTATCCTCTTGCAGATAAGTAGTAATGGTACCAATTTCTTGTTTCAACTTAGAGATCTCATGCTCCTTTTCCTTCACTAGATCCTCAACTTTTCTTCGGTTTTTCCAGTTCCTGACTCATCCTAATGGTCAATCCTTCCAGCTTCCTCCTCAGGTTAGTTTTGGACTCATTTAGTTTCTCCACTTCTTCGACTAGGGCATCCATGTTTGCTTAATCAGAAGAGTTGTTTTCAATAATTTTTAGCATTTGCTCAGCAAGTTCTCTTCTTTTGGCTAAAGAGGCTTTATACTTGACCTTAAGTTCATCATAGGATTTCTCAGATTCAGCCAGACGGTGAGTGAGTTCCCTCATGTTGTATTCCCCCATATCTCCTTTCAAGTGCTTAGACTTAAATAAAGGTTGGCTCTGATACCAATTGATGAATGCTAAGAGGGGGGGGGTGTGAATTAGTATACCAAAAAACTTTACCAAACACTTAAGCAATTTTACTGCAGACCGGTATAGCCTTTTAAATGGTAAACTGGTTAATACACATAAAAGCCAAATAGCTAATAAATAATTTACCCACAATAACACAATCACCATAACACAAGATATTTTGACATGGATACCCAAATGGAAAAAACCACGGTGAGTAAAACTCACAAGTCTACTATTTGCAGAATAGCAACCAAACCGGTTAAGGCCTTATAATGTTCTTCACCATAACAGATCCTGTTAGGAATCCAGATATCTATTAGGAGATAAGTCCTGTTAGAGGATTTTAGATCCACAACTATGAACCACCTTGTTAGAGGATTTTTGAACAGGCTTAACTAAACCTACCCGGTTAAGGGTTTTAGACTTGTCGAAGAGATTAGTAATCAACAAGTAAGTGATCTAGAAAGTAGCACAAAATGCTTAGTTAGATCCTTGAATGCTTTCTATTAATGCATTACAACAATACTTCAGTCTTCTGTTCAATCTTAGTCGCAAGATACTTTTTCTGCAAAAGACTTAATCTCTTTTACGCAACCCTTCTACACACATACATCTCCATGCAAAACCCTAGATATGATGTCGTCATATAGGAATCTGATTTCATGTCGGTCCAATGAGATTAGACTACAATTTCCTAGGTACAATGCATCTAGACACAATTTGTAACATAACACTGAATCACCGCATCGGTGTTGGTGGATGATAACTCATCACACTTCACAAGTTTGTCGGTTAACCAAACACAAGTATACCGATTATCGGTTTAGAAACAAAGACTGGTAAACTAGAACATAGTGTTCCGATCCTAAAAAGGATTGGCTGCCACTTGGGGTCCTCGTGCCGCTTGAAGTCCTCCTACCACTTGAGGTCCTCGGTCATGCTTTGACCGGTAAGCTCCTTCTGCAAACACCGATAGTCTTCAACAAACAAAGACTATGCATACAATGGCATACAATAATGGTTTGAGCAATACATCACATGGTAGCAGTTGATAATAACTCATTTAACAAATAAGTGTGTGTCCATCAATGACAATCACAACTAAACATCATCAAAATACCAACAAAATATATCTTCATCACTTCTAGGATCAAATTTTCCTAATGCATAATCTCTTCTAATGTAGCATTTACTTCCAAAAATTCTGAAATATCTGATACTAGGAGTATGACCAAACCATAATTCATAAGGAGTCTTACCGGTATCACCTTTTATGTGTATTTTGTTGAATGTGTATACAACGATATTGATAGCTTCTCTCCAATAGATATTAGGAAATTTGGCTTCCATCATCATTATCCTTGCAACATCTAAGATAGTTTTGTTCTTCCTTTCCACTATTCCATTATGCTGTGGGGTTCTAGGTGCAAAAAATTGTCTTCTGATTGCACGCTTCTCACAAAAGTTGTTGAACTCACTGGATGTAAACTCATTGCCTTGATCTGATCTTAAACATTTTATCTTCAATCTCGTTTCTATCTCAATCACAGCTTTGAAAATTTTGAATTTCTCAAGAGCATCAGATTTTTCTTTAAAAAATGTAACCCACATCATTCTAGAATAATCATCAAGAAGCAACATAAAATATCTATCACCTTGAAAAATTTTAGTCCTTTTTGGTCCACATAGATCAGTATGAATAAGATCAAGAATTTCATTAGATCTATCATGTATGCTTCTGAAAGATGTTCTAATTTGCTTACCCATTTGACATTCTCTACATACCAGATTATGACGTTTAACAATCCCGAGAAAATCTTTGACAACTTGTGTTGAACTGATCTTGCAATCAAAGTTTATATGACACATCCTCTTATGCCATAACCAACATTTATCAAACTGAGCAATCAAGCAAGCTTTCTCACTGGAGTTTAGATGAAAGATGTTTCTTTTGGTCTAAGTTCTAGATGCAATCTCCAATCTAGATCTATTGATAATCTTGAATTTACCATCCTTAAATTGTAAATGAAATCCTCTATCCACCATTTGGCCTACACTCAAAATATTATGCTTCAATCCTTCAATATAATAAACATTGTCAGTATTAGTCTTACCATCCAAGGATATTGTTCCTTTGCCTTTGATCGTACATGCCTTGTTGTCTCCAAATATGACTAGCCTGCCATCAAATTCTTGCAGAGTTAAAAACTTCCTCTTGTCACCAGTCATGTGATGTGAGAATCCACTGTCTATAACCCATTCATCCTTTTCTTCAATTTTAGCAGCTAAAGCCTTCTCCTTAGTATGAGTTGCTTTAATGACGGGTTCCAGAGAATCATCCTTGATAGCAATAAAGACCCAATCTTTATCAGAGCTTCCATTATTAGATCCACTTGCAGGTTCATCGTTATCATCATCAGTAATAGAAAGATCATCATCACCAGTATAATAACATGATTTATCCTTATTCCTTCTAAATTTAAGTCTATTTGATATTTTGGATTAGGCTTGTAATTCCTCATAAATCTTTCTTGATTCCTAGAAGCTCTCTCAAGATATCTAGAAGCAAAATGACCAATCTTACTACATGAAAAACATTTAAAAGGTACTTTTCCTTCATACTTACTTCTAGTCGGTCCTTTAGGGATTCTTTCTCGCAATTAGGGCTTCCAACTCTTCAAGTTCTTTGTCTTCTCTCTCAGTGTCTTCCAAATATTTAGCATATAACTCCTTCCAATCTATCTTCTACTTACCAGAGGCAGATGCTTTAAATGCAGTCTCTATTTTAGTAGCACTCTAATCTCCAAGTTCCTCAAGCTCAAAAGTAGTCAATTTACCAAGTAATGTATCTCTGGTAATAGGGGTACTTGACATTGTTCAAAGTTCATTAATTGCAGTAGCCTTCATCTTGTAAGCCAAAGGTAGAACTCTCATAATATTTGACACAACCTCATCCTCACTAACTGATTTGCCGTAACATTTGATTCCCATGACAATCTCATTCTCTATCCATGGAAGAACTTATCTTATCATCTTCTTCCATCTTCAAAGTTTCATATCTCACCCGAAAACCTTCAAGTTTTGCAATCTTTATTGCTTGGTCATCTTCATAAAGAGTTTCAATCTTTGTCCAGATCTTCTTTGCATTCTACAACTCTATGATATTCAATAACTTTTCATCAGATAGGGCACTTAAAAATGCTTGCTTCGCTCTAATATCATTTTCATCTCTCTTTTGTTCATCAGTAGGTGTCGGTGTTTGAGAAATAGGATCATGAGGTATATACCCTTTCTCCACTATCTCCCAAACTTCAGCTCCAAGACATCTCATATGAATCTTCATTCACTCCTTCCATATCTTGTAATTTGTACCATCAAATCTAGGACTCTCCTTTCGGTAGGGATTGAATGTGGAACTAGATGCAGTTGTTACTACTTATTATAGTTACCATTAGTTTAATATCCAAAGTCATTCTATATACTCTAGATGGTTACTACTACCAAAACATTCAGTCGGTATGCACATAGTAGTCGGTTACAGAAGAAAGTAGTCATAGAGCCCAGTATACACCGAGCTGTCTATCGAGTAACACTGTATGTCTACCGAGCAGCAATAATGATACACCGAGTTGATATACACCGAGTGAAACATGTTACCAGATTCATTGAACCTAGACACACGTGGAAACATGTTACAAGATCAAGGAACAAAGAACCGTTATCACATTGGAAATTGCGCTTAAGGATTGTGTATGATTTTGAGGTCATCTATCCAATGAAATATTTTCTATGGTTATTCATTCGATAAATCATGTTTGTAAGATCGAAGCAATGAACTTGATCACTGACATAAGAGATCTATTTATACAGCATGGATTGAGATCAAAGATATATGAAGCAAGACATGTGCGATACATAAGAAAGCACTGAGTGTTATGACTATTACAGAGACACAAAGGTCACCGAGAAGGATTTCAGAGAACAGTCAAGGAACAAAGTAAATAGAAGGGTTTACCAAGTTACTTTATGGGTTATCGAGGTATGCTATAAGCAAGGTAATCTCATTTTGAGCACATAGAATCTGCTATAACATTTCAAATGTAAAGTTGTAGATATTTGTAAAGATTTTATTATAATATTTTGAAGTTGTAAGAGAAACCTTTAACAAGGTAAAAGACTCTAACAAAGTCTATAAATTGTAAAGCCTTTAACTAGGTGCAACATTTAGAATAAGTGTTGTAAAATTCTTTAGCAAGGTAGATCTAACGATCTTGATACTCCTAATAGGGTAAGCTATCAGAAATAGCTAAACATGTAGCTCTAACCGAGCACTCTTTATTATTGCAGTAGTGAAGTTGTGGGTGCCATCCCCACCACAATTTTTCTCTCTAACCAAGAGTTTCTGCGTAACCAAAATATATGTGTTATGGAGTGAATCATGTATGAGTGTTATCTATTTGTTTTAGCTTTATGTTATGTTACAACAGTTTTTGGTTTATGCATAATAGTAAAGATATTGTTGGTAAAAGGATTTGAAGTACTGATTCACCCCTCCCCTCTCAGTACATTAGCTTTCCATATTGGGCCTAACAACAGTTGCCATCGAATCTCCCCAAGCGGTTAAGCTTCTGCAGAGAGGACCAAGCTCTGATACCAATTGTTAGACAGATCTGATACCGGGAGTAAACTGAGAGGGGGGGGTGAATCAGTTTACTAACATAAATCAAAACTATAGCAGATTAGAACCTTAATACCGAAGCACAAAGAAACCAATACAATGAAAGATAAAAACATGAAAGGGAAAAACCATAGTGGGAAACCCTACCCACAATCATATAATACTTTTGCAATAGTGTGTGAAATAATTACAATGGGGATTGCACTTGTAATCAGGCCAATATCCTAGAGCTCACTGCTCATCATAAAAGAGAAGTCTCACTAACTTACAAAGCATCAGACTACAATCCAAAAAGAATGAACTATGAAAGTAGCATCTCCTAATGCTTGATACAGTTCCGGTTAAGAATAGATGTCTGCCCTACAACACCAAAAACCTTTTGCTGAATGATATATTACTTGTTCACACATAAACCTTCCTCTAATAATGCATACATAACCCTCAATCCCATTTGTCTAACATATTGCATGAATAAGTCACCTATAAATACAAAAATTACATCACACGATATCACCAGACCAATATTATGATTTATATTACATAGCATGGACCTAAAACAAATTCCCAAACAATTATATCCACCTAAAATCATGCTAAGACCAATCTCCAACACGTTTCACCAATCGATAGAAACTCTCAGTCCAATAACATAGAATATCTAACCGGATCCAAATATGACCACCAAATCAGCACGCTAGCCAATGCGAAGCCACCAAAAAATTAGGACACGATCAAGAAATACCTTCAACATGTTAGAAACCATTTCCATAAGCCAGACCAAAATGATTAAATCATATCATCAAATATAGCTAATAGGTAAAGCTAACCGGTACCTGAAAATACCAATCACAAACATAAGCGATAGATTTTGGAGCACCAAATCATGAACCAACTGAATATGACAAGCATATAACCATCCCAAATAACCATCCAAAACCAAAATCAAAGATTTGATCATACCGGATTAGAATCATAGCCAAAACAAAGATAAACACCAAGTCCAACTAGGATAGCATAACCATATCCAATCGAGATACAATGTTGACATCAATGATAACACTTAACCAAATCTAGCATATTGCCAACAAAGCTTTCATAACTCATCCACTTGTTCAACACATCCATTCCCTTTTGGCGATATATCACATCAATGGACCTATAATGGAACTTCCTTGAAGGACTTTGTTATCAAGGATGCCCAAACTTCTTTAGGTGAAACACATGTGGGCCTACGTAGTTCACACATTAGTAATTCTACCTTAGTTCCTTCAACAAGGAAGACAATCAATGTAACTACACATCATTCAGTCAAGGAACATCAAAGCTACAATCATAAGGTAAATCCTCACACATTTGAGATGGGTGACTTAGTTCTCAGAGAGAATCCTAAAAATCAGCAGGACCGAGAAAATAAAGGAAAATTTAAGCCCAGTTGGCTTGGTCCTTATGTCATCACAATAGTCTATGGATTAGGTGCATATCAACTTTCAACACTAGATGGAGAACCTTTGGAAGACCTGATTAACAACATGCACCTTCGCAGGCTTTACACATAGCTCTTCAGAATATCCTAATTCAAAAATATCAAAAATACAATTTTTTTTATAAAAATAAAAAAATTGTTACTTGGTGAAAACCTGACAAATAGACACCTTGTCACACAAAAAAATTGAAAAAATAAAAAAAAGTAAAGAGAACTAAAATCATCCAACAGTGAAAACCACTTTGGTGGTGCCCTGGGCAAGTACCGTGGTGAAAACCCAGTTACCGATGCCATGTGTAGAGACATTGCTCCTCCCTCCTTCAAGATTCAATCTTATCCTTTCACTTTGCACACACTTACAACCTATCCATCCATAATAAATTTACCCATTCCTATCATGTCTTGTTATTGATCTACCTAATATTGGTTAGCCATTCATAATAAATGTCTCTTTTCACCCTTTCCTTCCACAATAAATCAGGTCCAATCTATAACTGGGGCAAAATCCTAAATCTAGTGATGGAAGTGGTACCCTAAGCATCACATGTTTTGAGGAGCACCATCTTTTCATTCCTACTTCTTTTCATGCATAATCCATAATAAAAGATAACTTGAATCGCCAATCCATAATAAAGTTTCTTTATTCTTCGCTATAAAGTATCGGTTTCATGGATTCAGTTAGTTTTAGATGAGACAAAAGCAGCAATGGTCTTTCAACAAATCAAATCTTTTAGCAGACTTTCACAACAATATGGTTTTCAACATGATCTATCCTTTTTCAGGATGACAACATTGTGACCAAATCAAACATGTTAACATATGTGGCAAGGAATACAAATAAATTGAAGATTTCATTGTGTGTTGGTATAAAGCCTTGGTATTCTTTTGATTTTATCTTTTGGTGACATGTCTTTTAGCTTTTCCAAGATGTCTTTGACTAGAAAGGCGAGGATGGGATATGTTCACCTATTATGTCTATGGATTGTCTCTTAGTAATGCTATGACTTGTCCAAGGATATGAGGATACTATGAGTCTAGTGTGAACTGGGGCATTCATTGTTTGCGATTGTCTGATCTCCATGCAAATGGGTAGAATGACTTTCTGGGTCAAACCTATACCTCGATTGTCATAACCTATTTGCCATAATAAAGCTCAATGATGATAAAGCACAAGAATCTATTTCACTTCCATATCTTCTACCTTCCATCCCCCTTTCTTGATTGATCTCCATTGTCCTTCCTTGAGTTCGTGTAGCCTGCTATCACATGACTGAGTATAATGACACACCAAAAATATCTGGATTTCATGTAGTTTGCACCTGCATTACCACATATTAGCATTATATACATACATATAGATATCGCAATCACATCACATCTTGCATATATCATTGATTAGTATCTCCATTCTCATATAAAACATAAAATGCCAAAATAATAACACATCATGCATCTCATCATGTAAATAATCATAACATGTTAATAATCATACATTCATCTGCATTTAGTACATTCACATTTGCATCATAAAACAAAAAAAGCACAAACACATATTGCATATCATCTTTGCATCATAACATCATCATAAGCATCATATAATCATTATAAGAACATGCATATATAAATTGAATCATCATAAAAGCATATAGAACATCACATAGGTACACATGCATATAGTTGCCGCAACGAATGTGTCATCTCATATATATATCAAAAAATCATAAGTGTCATAATACAATGATGTCAATATCTCATAAGGCTACAAAATCACCCAAAGGTGTCTACATCATCATACAAAAACTGATACATAATGGATCCAAGAGAGCTATGATGAAGACCCTCCCTCAGAGCCAACCGACCTCGAAGGAATTTGAGCTCTCAAAGGACCAACCTCTGGATCATCTCATTTGTCCCCTCCTACAGGCCCTGTAGGACCATCTTTTCACCAAAGTAGTTAACAGTCTTGTTTTTGCCCAAATCTCAGGTATATACATAATGTGTCTCAATCCCACCACCTTGATTGCGGCATGGTCCTCGTCAGTCAAATCTGTTCATAATTGCTGTGTCACAGGGAATCTCTCTCTAGACTCAATCTGGGGTCAGTACTCCTGCATCCAATCAAATCAATCATGTCAATCCTTGTGGTACTCATGTTCATCACATAGAGATGCTTATCTTATCATATCCTAGCCTAGTACCTATGTCCATCACATGGTGTTGCTCATCAGGCTCTATCCTAGTGCTTATGTCTATCACATGGTGTTGCATCCTAGTGTATATGTTTGTCACATTGTACTATATCCTATCTTGCTAGAGCACTCACTAGATTTTATCTATTCGATGACTTATCCTACACTTAGCTTAGCAAAACTACTTGTTTTAGGGCACCTGTTGAGTGAGTCCTCTCAACAACTTATCTAGTTGGCAATGTATGTTTATCACAAAATTGTCAATTTTAGCCTTGTTTTCAACTATCTTCCTTAGGCCACATGTTTGAGTGAATCCTCTTAGCAGCTTATCCAATTGATAGCGTATGTTCATCATAGAACTATCAATTTTGGCCTTTTAAGACATAAACACGATTCTGTTGATTCGTCTTGAGTCAGTATTTTTCTTGCGTGACCTTGTCACCCTATCTTGTCAGTCCTTTCAAGCCTTTCTTTCTTATCGAGAGATTGTCTACGATCTTTTCAAACTTTTTCATCCAATCTCTCGAGGGGTCATATCATTCCCATCTTGGGGCAACTTTGTATCAATTTATCTTATCTTCTTTGAGCCAATGCAACAAGCTACATTGTCACAAAGAGGGGCAAAATGTAGACACCTAAAATTGTCATGTCTAATTAAATAAATATTTTATTTATTTAATTATTTTATCCTAAGTCTTCTATTAATTAAATATTAATTAATTCATTAATCCTCTTCTAAACCTTTCCTCATTTAAATAAATACTTTTATTTATTTAAATTATCCTTTTCCTAAATTAAATAAATATTATATTTGTTTAATTGATCCCACTTCCTCTATTAATTAAATAAATCTTTATTTATTTAATTAATTCATTAGCATTTTCTACCCATGACACATGTCACTCATCTCTTAATTCTTCTCTTACCTACCCCCTTTATCATTTAATTATTTCCTCTACCTACCCTTTAATCCTAGCCAAGCATTTATCTTTACAGGTCTTAATCTTGTTGGCATATGTACAGAGTTTGATGACATGATGATATTATATGTTGTCATTGATGTCAATATGTTGAAGTATGAACTGGTATATTGAAGAAAGCAAACTGGCAAAGAGAACTAGTATGATGATGTGAACTGGTATATGTGAAAAAGTGAAGCGGTATGTTTGTTCAAGTGAACTGATATATGGAAAGTTTTGAATCGGGGTTTCATTTGGTATGACTATCGGTTGGTAGTCTCAGCTTCAAGGTTTTTGGTTTATGCATTTCAAATCTGTGTTATTCGATCGATGACATCCTATGATGGGTTAGCATTGAAATGGAGATCAGATCGTGTTACCACGTCAACCTTGTGCGCGTGAAGTATTTCCTTGAGGATTTTGCATGAAGAAGATTGATCCTATCTACCTCGGGAATGTGCGAAGTCTCAGTAAACGGTGGAGAACACATGATGGGTTATCAACTTCCAGAAGTGACAAAGAACAAATGATGGAGAGCATCTTGAGATCTGTTCAAGACTGTTTTATTCAATACAATGTGTTTGAACGACCAGGATTGGATCGACTGTATTGATAATCTAAATGTTTAAGGTTTAGAGTTTATGCTACCGACCTGTCCATTTCCTATACCGACCTATCTGTCCTATAAGGTCGATGATGATTTGCATTGTGAAGTTGTTGGCAAAAGTTATGTGTGTATCCAAGTGAAGAGATACTTGATTCTTGCCAGATCGGAGAAGTGTGTTGATACCCATAGAGTGTGACTGCAGAAGCAAATGAACTAAAGTGGATCTGCATTGGCATTGAGTGCTATTATCAGATCAGTGTATTACCTATTGACTTCTAACCATTTCAGCAGTTGGAAAATCCCTTAACCGGGTAGCTTTAATAGGCTTTGTGTAAATCCTTTAACAGGGTGACTCAAATCTCTTGAAATCCTCTTGTGAGGTAACCTTTAACAGGGTTCTAACCTTTAACCGAGTATTTAGCCATCCCTTAGCCGGGTGATCCCTAGTAGGATCAGTTCCTAGCAGAGCCTATTATAAAAGTCCTTAACTGAACTAGGCTCCTAATAGAGTGGACTTCAGAAGAGTTCAAAGAACAACTTGTGGGTATTCATCCCCATCGTGGTTTTTCCCAATTGGGTTTCCACGTGAAAAATCAGTGTGATGCCTTTTCATGTGATGATTAGTATTTTCTATTAAGTGGTAATGCATGCTGATCCAATGGTCTTTATATTTCTGATGTATTACTTGTTTATGCATATGGGTGAAGTGGAAAGGAGATATTAGGTGTGGTGAAGATCTAAGTGTTGCCTGTTTATGTCTTTCGTAGTCATATTGTGTTTTACCCATAGTACCTTGCTTTAGATCAATAATACTATTTACCAGTTAGTTCAGTCTTTGCAGTCAAATTGGTTTAAGGAAGTTTTTGTCTATACTGATTCACCCCCCCCTCTGAGTATCTATTGAGTACTTACTATTCATCATTATTCATCAAATCTTATCCCTCCATTTCCTAAAGTGTCTTCTATAGAAGAGGATACTCTCATTCATTATCAACCCTAATCATCTAATCACCTAATGATTGTGTCAATCAAGCCTTCTTGCGATCAAGCTATCAATCACAATCCATTCTTTGTTGAGCCCTTGTGCACACATAAAATCTGAGAGCAAATATATCAAACAAGATCAATGGAGACATGAGAGAATGGGGATTGAAACCCTACTTGACATGTGAGTGGTTTATCTTGTTTTGTTATTGTTTATTTGCATGATCTTAGGTATCTCTATTAGTATTGGTGAATGTTTCATTGTAGGACCTAGATTGTTTGTGGTTGAATCTTTATGGTTTTACAATAGTTTATCATCATCACTTTTCACCATATACATTTTGACACGCCTAGTAGGACGTGGATTTTTGTTAGATCTATGTTTTTTTTTGCAGGTTTTTCTAACCCTATCTTGTTGTTTTGTAAGACAATTTGGAGAATAACCTTGTGCAGCTAGGGTTTTGGACACAAGATTAAGATTTTGGAGAGATTTGATCATATCTCACAAACAGCTTGGAATTTTTGCACCAAATTGTTTTTGTAGGTTGGGGACAATATAAGGAGGGTTTTGTCCAAAATTTATATTTTTTGGATCATATTTAAATTTTCTATGATTTTTTTTATGATTTTTCATAAAAAAATAATTTTGGGAGAAAATTAGCGATTTTTTTAGATTTTCTTACATTTATAGAAAGTTCTCAGAATTATACAAGGGGTCTATCTTTTGTGATTTTTATTTGGGTGCAAAATAATTCATGAAAAAATAGATATTTAAAAATTAGGGTTTTGCAATGTTTTGATCAAATCTCACAAACAACTTGGAATTTTTTAATAAATTGTTTTTTGTAGGTTGGGGATAGTATCAATAGTTCTTAGTACAAAATTCATATTTTTTGGAGCATATTTGATTTTTGATGATTTTTCATAAAAAAATAATTTTGGGAGAATATTAGTGAATTTTTTGTATTTTGTTACATTTCTGGAAAGTTCTCAAAATTCTATAGGGGATATGTTCTTTGTGATTTTAATTTTGATGCAAAATAATTCGTGAAAAATCAGATCTTTAAAACTTAGGGTTTTGTAATGTTTTGATCATATCTCACAAACTGCTTGGAATTGTTGTAGGAATTTTTTTTTTTTGCAGGTTGGGAATGGTATCTAGAGTTTCCAGTACAAAAATCATATTTTTGGATCAATTTTAAATTTTTTATGATTTTCCAGTACAGTACAATTTTCACGGTTATTTGATCGTAGTATGTCGACAATGACACTTTTGTTTTGTCTCCCTTAGTGGTGAGACTAGGAAACTGCCATAATGAAGCCAAAATGTAGACCAAATATGAATTCATATAAAAGATAACAATAGTGGGCACTTGCAAAAATTATTCACATAAAGCGTTAGTGATCTGTTCACCCCATAAAACATATTGCACACCTTTCTTCATGATACATATATTTGTACATCCATGTCTTGAATATAATGGATTTCTTCAATCCTTTGATCCTTCTCAGAGAATTTGGCGGTCGTGAATCTTGGCTTCAAAAACCAATTAGTATTGATGTTCTTCTTACAAGATTCTTCATTATGATTGTAATGAGCTTGAGTTGTCTCTAAAGTGATGTTGGCATGTGCAAGAGGAGCTAGGACCTTGAAAATTTTATCAATAGTTTAAGGATCCAATCTGACAATCACTTTACCATCACCATCCTTTATAGTCCTTGTCTCCTTAACAAAGTTATACACACAAGCAAGAACAAACTTTGGTTCTAAAGTAGCCACTAGGAAAGATGGAACCAAGTGAATGCGACTATTCAGAAGTTGTTGCATGCTTGATGATGATAATTTCTCCTTAGTTCTCTTGATAAACTCAGACATATCAACATGTCCTATCTCTGTATCCTTGATCTCTTCAACATTAGAAGTCATTGAAGAAGGTGGAATAGTATTTTGGTACTTCTAGTACTTGTATTTCATGTCGTTGTTTGGCATGGTGGCTAGTTCTTTAGACATTTGAACTTTATCTACAAAATTGAGGTGAGAATCCCATAATATGAGAACATATTTATGTGAAATAGAAACCTCCATGACACTTTTCCAGAATGATAATGCTATAGAATTAAGGCCAACAACTTGACCTATTGGTTTTGGTAGATCGTGTGTGCAAACATGGATTGCCGATACAAAGTGAGTGTGATAATTTGGGATTGATAACAATATTAAGAGTTTGACATGAAGTGTAAGGATAATGATTGTTGATGAGAGAAAATTATGTTTCATTTTATGTCATATTTTAGCCTATTTCATGCACGTTCATATCCATTTCTATATTCTATTTTCATATCAGTCTACCATTTACGTTGCATATGATAAAATATTTATAAGTGATATTTAATTTAGTCTTGAGGTAAAATATGAAAATGAATTATTGATTGTTTTTACTAATAAGTATTGTCATTTTGAGCCTTGGAAATATATTTTGCAGCTATAGACCTTCTTGTCATCTTCAATGCACCTTCTTGTCACTTTTTGGTCAAAAAATATTGTGTATCACTTTTTGACCAGCAAGCTATTTCTGTAATCATTTTAACAGATAAGGTCAGTCTCCAAGGTGGCATCATTTATCTCTTCAGTTATTGTGCCAACTGTGTACTAGATCCAAACAAGCATAAGCAACCATGAGATTATTGATGAATAAATCTGATTAGAGATGCATTTTCCAATTGTGTAGAGGAAACCCAAAATATTCTATTTGTTATAACAAGATAAAGTTTAATGCACAACCAACAGAAAATAAAGCAGACTCAACCAAATGGAATATGGAAGAAAACCCATGGTGGAGGTGGTTGCATAGCTGGAAGAAAATGCAACTATTGATGTCTCTATTTTTGTTTGTTGTTATAAAAAATCTATTTTTGATTCGTGGCCATTGCCAAAGGATTTGCATGAGCCTTGTTACTTACTAGTTTGTTGAAACAAACTATTTAGATTAATATTGCTTTAGTTATCAACACACACACACACACACACACACACACACACACACACACACATGCATATTTTTGTAAACAAAGGGGACAAAATTGAATATATTGGACATCGTTTCTGAAAGAATTATTTTGAAGTTCATTTTAAGAATTTGCTGAGATCATCTTTAGCTAGTTTGCTGGGAGGAAGGGCGCCTACTCCTCTATTGTTGGATGAATGTATATATATATTTTATTTATTTTGCATGGTGCGTGATTTCAATTCTGTTTTACATTATTTTAATTATGTGTTATGGTTGTCATTGATTCTTGTAAATAATTGTAGTTGATTTTACCTATCTTTTCATTGAGGTTAAATTAGTTATTATAATTTCTGTGTGAATTAAATAAGGTGTTGATTTGAGTCTATTTTTTTTGCTTTGGATTTATGAATTTGGTAATAGGTGTTCTGTTTTAGAACTCATTGTGTGTGCAGATCCCATCGCCAGTTTTATTTCGATTTACAATACATTTCCTTTTTATATATGCATTCATCCCCACTCATCTCACGACTTTCACTCCTTAATGGCATATTGCCTGGACATCTCTCACAAGTTTACACCCCCGGATTGACATGTATAGACCAACTAAAATTCATTATTAAACATCAATTCTATTGCACTCTTTTCCCCAGCATTGGCCTATCAATTGTCTTTGAGGAAAAAGCCAATAAAGGCTTGCAATTAGGTCATAGAGATTCGATTGAAAGTCTAATAGTATGTATGATGAATATGCAATCAGGTCTCTATGACCTGATTGCAAGTAGGTATAACTCAAATGCAATGGTAAATAAGTTTATAAAACATATAAAAGATGTAATCGGGTCTCAAGGAACCAATTACAAATATTTTTATTGCCTTATGATATGGAAAACAATTATAAATTGCCTTATGATATAAAAACAATTGTAATTGGGTCCTTGAGACCTGATTACAAACATCTTGTAATTTCTCCAATATAGGTGTAATCGGGTCTCAAAGACTCCATTACAATTTGGCAAGAAACACCATATAATCTTTCAAAGTAAACAATATGGTGTAATCAAATCTCAAGGACCCGATTACATTCATTTGGGAGAGATGAAAAGTAGATGTAATTGGGTCTTTGAGACCCGATTACACTTGGAGTAAACACTTCAATGAATAAATTGATGTGTAATCGTTCAAAGCGAACAAATAAAACTTGTAATCGAATCTTAAAGATCTGATCACAAGTCTATGTGAGCAAATGGTGACAAGTTAAAATGATGTGAAATTGGGTCTTTCAGACCTGATTGCACATGCTTTGTGTGAAGGGTTTCATGAATGAATGCAACTCATATAGGTTTCAAAAGCCTAATTAAGGAAGAATTTCATTCAATGAGAAACAAAAGGAAAAAACCCTAAAGCTCAAAATCCTGATTGATTAAAAATAATATGAAGACAAGGACAAAATAGAGAAACCCTAATTCAAAAATTGATTTACACAGATGAAACAACATTATTATTACATTTAACTCAAAAACCATAATATATGTATTTGGAGAAATTGAAAATAAGAATGATTTTAGATAGAATTGGGAAAAGAAACAAAACTTACTTATTGATTTGATGAAGAAAAAGTCTCTATCAAGACATTGACCCTTGAAATACAATAATCACAAAAATGAAATAGTTGGGTGAGAAACACAATTAGAAGGAAAATACAATGACTTGTATTGCATCTAAAGTGTTCATAAAAGTCACTAATCAATTCTATTTCAAATCTATCGAGCAATGAATGCACATTGAGTTGTAATCGGGTCTTAGAGACCCGATTACAAAAAGGGTAATGAACTTAATATTTTGCAATTCAAGTCTCTAGAGCCGATTTACAAATGAGAATACAAAGAACCTTGCAATTGAACCTGAAAAGACTCGATTTACAAGCATTTATCAAAAGTATGACTTAAAAATAATGAAGACAAATAAAAGTGAATACTCTAGACTTCAACACTCAACGAGGGGTATGATCTAAAAGCAAAATCCTCCTCAAGACACATAACTCATGTCTTGAAAAACATAACTTAGAGTAAACAAACTACAACTTATACAAAAATTGTAGGAGGGTGTCTCATTTTATCCATGTTTGAAATTGAGGACAATAGGATCATTGACTCCAGATGTTAAAATAACATGAACAGTGATAAAGAAAAATCATTAATCTCAAGAAGTATGATGGAGGATAAATGAAATTTGTAGGGGAATAAGTTGCACCTATTTGTGGAATGGAAAGTATCTTGATTGATGGTAAGCGTAAAACTAATGCTGTTTATTATGTTGAAAGTTTGAGACATAGTTTATTGAGTGTCAATCAAATGTGCAATAAATGTTATTAAGTTCTATTCAATAAGATCGAATGTGTAATTAGAAAAGGAAAAACTAGAAGAATGGTAGCAGAGGGTATCAGGACAAGTAGAGTTGTTTACTACATAAAGGACAAGAGTGGAAGTGTCACATCCCCTCCTATACACTCTTTTTTTGATACTTAGTTGTGTTGGTGCCTTAGATGGATATTGGTTACTAAAACAACGATTTTGATGCCCTATAAGATTTTGGTTTTGCTAACAGTGGTATTCAGTTTTTCAATGATGCCCTAAATGGTATTGAATGCTAGAAACAACGGTTTAGCCTAAATGATGCCCTAGTTGAAAATGGCTGTATTTCTTATTTTTGAATATTATAATATATAACATGTTGTGATGTTCATTTATGTAAAGTAATGTTATAACTCATCTTTTGATTTAACGAATATAAACATTAAGGTTGAATTATCGAGATGATGGACTAACTATTCTGGTTTGGACAAGTGGATGTAGGAATGACTTGGCCTCCAAGAAGAAGGGGAAAAAGATATCACCAAGAAAGAGGGAAATGAAATGGTTATGGTCAATAATTCAATGGAATATAAGACTGGTATGTACAACCTAATGTCAGCTAGTGTGATCTTGTCAACCTAGTTTTCCATATTAGGACCATGGAAATTATGTCTGTTAGTGTTTTTGACTTGCTTTGACTCATTTGTCAAACCTTTGTTCTTGCGTTGCAAAATCATTATTATTTACCTTCTATTATTATTATAATTAATACCTTAATTAGACATGTTTTCGACTTGCGAAATTCGACTCTGTATATATTTACGATAAAATATATACTTTGATTAATTGTAAAAATAATCCTAATAAAGATATATTGTTATTAAATTTAAATTGTTTTAAAAGAAAGAGAAATATTTATTAACTTTATTAGTTAATTTTATGTTATTATAAAAAAAAAATATTCTAAGATAGTCTTTTAATATCTCTTGGACCATATACATTCTTTTTAAATCAATTTTTATTAGTTGTAGAACCTTCTCAATTTAATGCTTAATCCTCTTTCCTTATCGAGCTTCATGTATACTTTGGAATAGATTAGTATAGGGATAGGTTTAAAAAAAAAGGAATTTTCATCAGACTTGACCACCTTCCCGAGCCACGACGGGAGAATGGCAGAATTTTAGAACCTTCCCTCTTGTAAAACATTGGGGTGGCGGGGGTTTATTAAAATGATTTTTAGTTTTAAGAGGGGCATTCTTTTCTTCTTCTGTGACATTCTCTTCTTCTTCGGCAACATTCTTCTCTTCTTCTGCAACATTCTCTTCTTCCATGGAAGCTCCAGTTTTTCATTTGCTGAGATGGACGGGAGAACAAGGAAATGGAAAGAAGGCTCCGTAATTTCTAATTCTTCTACAACATAAGGAAGTACAGCTAGCCACCATAGTTTCTGGTCTCTATTAACCATGTTGTTCAAACCTTTTACAGTGCAAATTCTATCACATTTTAGGCATGTGGACTCTCTTATATTTTCTTTTTATTCCAGTAGAGAGCAAATTTATTGTTGCAATGAGGCTTAGCTAAAAACTATGAAGGGTCTTAGTTTTAAGAGTTGTATTCTCCTGAGAAGTCTAGCTAGTTAAATTTCCCTTAAAACTCAAAAAAAGATTCTTTAATTGTTCTTTCCTTCCTATTTTCTGCGTTGTTGCTCTTGAAGGAGTCTTTGTAAATACAAGTACTAGTTTTCTTTAAAAATCATTTACTGTTTAGTAGGAACCTCTGCTGCAACAAGAAATTTAAGAGAAATTATTTAAAAAATGGTAATATAATCATTTAATGTTCAGTAGGAACCTCTTCGACAATAAGAAATTAAAGTGAATTTTAAAATAATGAATGGTAAAATTTAAATAAAGGTTTACACCCAGTCAGAAAAAGATTAATCTATAAGTGTGAGATAAAAGCATTAACCTCACAAGTACCAAAATAAATTTATGGTGAAATTCCAGTTTCTTATTTTGCTAATAAATTTAAAGTGCAAGTTAGATAGGGTGGAATTGAGCCTCATAAGAAAAATATGTAGACAAATCCTTGGCCAAGGTGCACTAGCTGCATGTAGTGCTTGTCAGTTCTAAGAATCCATTTACAATCCTAATCAGGAAATTATACCAGTTAGCAGGCAACTATAGGGTGTAGTTGATTACGATTGTAGGATCTTACACTAGTTCCAACATGAATTGACGTAACCATTTTCCTTACCCTTATGGAGGGTCGAGCCACTTCAGTTAGAAGTGAGCAAGGAGGATCGGAAATGATCTAAGGATGGGTGGATAAATGCCCCGGTGATATTGTTTTCCCCTCTATGATTCAGAGAGAATTTAAAGATGAGCAATTTTCTAGATAAAAAATGAAAAGTACATTTTAAACCCTTTATCTTTTCCTTTATATAGAAAATAGTTGCAAACATATTTTTTGTTCATGTTTCCAAAGAGCTGATGTTAATTTTTGTTCAATGAAGAATATTGTTCTTCCCACACTACAATTTTATTTTAGCATAAAAATGAATATGATAATGGCATTAATTTCATGTTCATTACTTTTCTTTTTTTTAAAAAAAGGGGAAAACTAGCCATTACGTTCTTTCTTGTTATTAAATGTTCAAAAACTAGCTGTCATATGCTTGAGTTTTTTTTTATGTATGTATGTTACATATGGTATCAGAGCTACTAGGTTCAACACTGGACTTGGGCTCATCAAAATGTGAACAAAAACAAAACTAGTCAAGGCATTTTGGTTCTTACCAGGATGTCGATGATGATCCATACTAAATGAAAAAGAGTCTGAGACCCTCTTTCTATAAAACTAGTGAATGCCCTTTACAAGGATTACGATTATTCTCAATGTGAACCCTTGGGCGATCATGAAAGCCTTGCAACAGCTCGGGAAAGGATTAAACAATAGAGGCACAAATGGATGCCCAAAATAAGGGTTGAAGTTAAAGCAACCCTCCAAGCATAACACAATCGACTAACTAAAACAAAGGCAAAACAACAAAACCCCCAAAACATAAATGAAACTATTCAGACTTCAAGAAAAACATAAGAACCAATCTTTCTTACCATCACAGTAGTTGAGCTAGTTCATTTTCCTATTGTAATGAAACTATATCCATCAGTTGTTCAATGAGAGCCTACTCCAGGCTACAAACTTCTACCCTATACTAAACTTCCTGATCAGGAGGAGCCCATTATGCGCAGTGAGTGCAATGAAGACAATGAGAACAACTCTTAGATAGGATGTTTATATATCTATGTGTAAAGTGGAAAATCGCGATCGAACCCTAGTTGCTCTCCCCTCTTCCAACTTCGAGGAGAGAGAAGGGAGGTCGCTAGGGTTGATGGTTTTCACTTAAGGGAGAGACTTTACATTCAAAAGAGGGGTTGAAACTCACAAGATCCAATCCCACACAATGCAAGATTGGATGCTAAATGAGTTTCAAGGGTCAAGAAAGCAAGGCTACCCTCTTTTGTAAAGAATGTTGATAGAAGAATTAAGCTAGGAATGCATAGAAAGTGACAAAGATTCGCTTATAAACTGAGATAGGGATATAGGATGAAGCTGCGGACCTGGAATTAGCAGTAAAATGTCGATACGGTGCTGTCCTGCAAATTTGAGCAAAAGTTGTCGGGATGATGGCGCCCGGCGCCACGGTCCTCCGAAAAATCCGTGAAACGAAGGGGGATCTGTTCGTCTCTGCACAAGGATTCCAGATCTTCAATTTCAGCCGCGTACCTGCAACCTACACACAGAAAAGCGAAGACGATTGGGGGGTTAGGGATTAGGGGTTTGCCTTTAGGTCAAACCCCGGTTTTGGAATTAACCAAGAAATGAGAAATTGCTGTAAAATGTAAATGTCTGTAATGTAAAACAAGTACTAATACCTTGTTGTAAGGATGTTTGTATCCTTATGTGCGAAGGTATAGATGTTGTTGTTTGTTGTATGTTGTAGTATGTAGTAAGTGATCTCCTCTTCAATGGTTGAATCCTTGTCTTGAATGCAACACTTAGCCTTGAATGGAGACTTAGAAGGAATGCTTGAATGCTTGAATGCTTGAATGTTTGAGTATAGTTTCCGCGCTTGTACACATATCCTCCTCATGCCAAATGAGAGAGAAAAATGTAGTTTATATACTTGTCAATTAGGGCTGATAGACTGATTTTCCCGACCTTAGGCTGACCAGGAAAGTTAATTTCCAAATTGCAAACAAAAAGACCCAAAGTCCAAAAGAGACCGGGCCCAAAATAGGACCCAGGGACCAGGGCGTTGGGCGCCATGGTCCTGGGGGACCAGGGCGCTGGGTGCTCTGGTCCCACCTCTGGGACAGCGGGGTGCAAAGGAGGTTCAGGCCAGGGTGCTTGAAAAATGCAGTTTTTAGTGTCATAATCAGGTTTCGGGGTCTCCATTCAGGTTGCGTGTTGCGTCGCCATCGTGAAGACCAAAATGCAGTCAAAATTGCAAGTATCGCAATTTTAGGATGCTACATTTAGCCCCCACTTTAGCGGGAGTATGTATGCTCATACTTCCGGTAAAGTACAAGGAAACAACATTGAAAAACTTTCACCACGTCAAGGAGGCAAGATACACCAAGCCCCCAGTGGACTAAGGATCTTACAACTTCGATTGACAAAGTAAAAGGGAAGATCACGAGGGAGAACCATGACTGTCAGTAGTAAGGTTCCCTCACTATGAGTCATGCAAAAGAAATACCAAAAATTTTCAAGGCAAAGCTAAGTTCGCCAAGAAATTTTCAAGTATCCTGAAGGGATAGACAGGGTGTATGCCCCCCTATGTTAAAGCGATCACACACGCCTCAACGGGGGTGATTGTTTTAATGTAGTGATACACATAAGAAATGAGAACGGAAAGGAGCACGTTATCACAAAGATTTAGCCCCCAAGTGTGAGATAAATCCAAGGATAATAGACACAAAACACAAAGCACGAGGTGACTTCGCTTTCCTCGGGGTCAGTATGCTGTATGATAGTTCATGTATATATATATCATATGTATGTATGCATAATTGTTCTTCATTCCCCAATCAAGGAAGGTCACCTGGAAGAAGGGAACACATGTGTCTTTTGAGTCAACATGAGAGAGACCAAAAGAGATCTCAATGCTTTGCATCGTCCTCAAGTAGACAACACTAAGGACAACAAATAGAAGAATGAGAATAACATATAGAAGAAGTAACAAAAGAGAGGAGGAGAGAATCTGCTATGCTAATGTAACTAGTCTAGCACGTCATCTACCCCCCGATCTTGCTGATCAATGTTTTGGGAAGGCAGGGAACACGCCAGAGGAGGAACATCCAACACAACAGATGGAGCTATCACAAGATCCAAACAAGGGCTATGTTCATGTTCTAAGCCACGTTGTTCTTGTCTAGGAGCTAGGATAAGTGCTTTAGAAAATTCATTAGATAAATGGTTATCAACATCAACAAGTTCATATTCACTATCAGAAGCAAGAGGAGTAGCATTTTCATCATGAATAACATTTTCATCTATATCATCATCAATATTTATAAAAATAGGATCTTTAACTCGCACAGGATCAAGACCATCATGCACCTTATGTTTAGGAGATTTAGGCTCAATGTTCGGCTGAGGAGAAAATGGAATAATGCTTGTTGAAGGTGTTTTTGGAGATTGTAAAGTTTGAGAAGCAGCTGCTTGAGCCCTAAGACGACGCTTTCGTCGGTGTTCACGTGCATAACGATTTCGTCTAGTCTTAGTAGGAAGTGGAGAAGATTGAGGAGGAGGAATGTTCTCATCCCTATCACTTGGGTGTTTAGGTTGTGGTCTCTTAGGCTGGATAATAGGAGAAGAAGAAGGTCTCTTCTCTCTATAAAAGGAAGGAGGAGGAACTGCTCCATATAAAGGAGGAATTTTTGGTTTAGGAAGAAGACCAAATCCATCATGACGAGGAGGTATAGGTCTACTTTTAGAAGGTTTATTAGGTATAGACATAGTCACATCCATGAGAACGGGTTGGGAATCTTCTTGAGGAAAGACATTAGTTTTATCTTTCAAAGGAAGAACTTCCTTCTCAAGAATGATAGGAATGTCAAGTTTAGGTGTTCTAGGTTCACTTAGAGATAGGATCATATCTGTTTTCCACTTTTGATAAGATTTGAAAAGATGATCACTTCGCGGAGGAAGAGATTGGAATTGTTTAGGCCAAAAGTAATCAATAGGAACACTAGAAGTTCTTTCAGCTGGTTTAAAGAGACTATGATTGACAGTAACAACTTCACCATTATGGGGAAATTTCAAACATTTATGGATAGGAGAAGCAATAGCTTTCATGGAAGATAGCCAAGGATAGCCAAGCTTCACACGAAATTGTTCGGAGAAAGGAATAATAGCAAAGTTCACATCAAGAGATTTGTTATGGACCTCAATAGGCAATGTAATAGAACCAATTGCAGGAGAAGAAAATGCATCAAATAATTTCACAATCACATCTGTTTTGTCATAGATCACTTGATTCAATTGCAAAGTAAAAAGAAATTCTTCAGTAATAACATTAACCATGCACGAAGGATCAATAAGCACTCCACGACAAGGTGTATTCTTGACTTTTGCAACTATGTATAAAGGACCATCAGGTGCCCTGATAGTTTCACTAGAATCAAATGTGATGGAAGGTTCTTTGGGGTTTTCTTGCTGCTCTACAAAGTTAATCACATTCAGAGTCATAGACACAAGACCATCAGATGATAAAGAGGAATCTTTAGTCTCAATCGCATTAGAGGTATGAGAAGGTAATGGATCAATAAAAATCTGAAGATTTTGGTTAGGAGGAGCTACAGATGTGTTGCCTTTATCATTCACTCCAGAAACAAAGATAGTATTATTATCAATCAAATCTTGAATTTTACCCTTTAAAGAAAAACATTTTTCAGTATCATGCCCAGGCTGACGATGAAAGTGACAAAAAGCTTTGTTATCAAAATAAGGTGAAGTAATCTTTGCAGGATCAATTTGTCTTATAGGAGGAAGAGAAAGCACATTTTGTTCCAATAACTTATTCATAATACTATGCAATGATTCATTCAAAGGAGTATACTTTCTTTCTTTCTTGAAAAATTTAGAAATAGGAGGCACACCTGATGCTGCATTCACATTGTTGTTGATGATGTTTTCATTGAATTTGATGGAATCTCTGTTCGGTTTAAACTTCCCAAATGGTTGTTGACTGCTATCACCCTTATCACTCGGAGCCATAGGATGTGATTGTTCCATTTGCCTCATAGTCAGTTGATAATTGTGAAGAGTTGCACACAACTGTTGGAAAGAAGTAAACTCAGAAAACAGAAGTTTGTCTCGAATATCTTTTTGTAAATTAGAAATAAAGATTCTTTGAATATCATTGTCAGGCACTGGAAAAGAAATTTGAGCATACAAATGCTTATATCTACCAATGAAATCAGTCACTTTTTCTTTAACACCTTGTTTACAATGCATTAAATCAATCAAAGTAACTTTAGGACTTATATTGTTTTGAAATTGTTGAATGAAAGCATTTGCAAGTTTTTCAAAAGAAGTAATAGATTAAGAAGGCAATGAGCAATACCATTGTAGGGCTTTGTCTCTTAATGTTCTAGTGAATAGTTTCGCAAGCAACCTTTGGTCATAAGCAAAATCAGTACATATTGTTTGAAAAGTCTTAACATGTGTTAGAGGATCTCCTTTACCATTATAAAGTTCCAAATGCGGGATTTCAACATGTTTAGGAGGGATAGCTCGAACAATGTCAAGAGAAAGTGGGCTCGCAACATCAAATGTGGGCACACTAAACTTAGATTGATTCATAGAGGCAATTTGTTGCTGTAAAGAAGAGACAGTTTGTGCAAGATTGTTAATGGTCGCTTCAGTCGAAGAATTCATATTAGATGTGTTAGATTGAGATGGAGGTGTTATGTTATTGAAAGAAGGTAAAGAGTAAGGTGGTGGGACTTTATGATAATTAGTCATAGGAGATGATTGGATAGGAGGAACACTACAAGGAGGAATGGAATGGTTAAATGAATTGCCCCCTTGCGTCATGTTCATTTGTGAAGATGTAATAAGAACACTCATTGAAGGAATGAATGAAGAAGTCGGATTGAATGAAGGAATAGGGTTAATTGAAGAAGAAGGATTGCCCCCATGACTAGTGATCACAGGAGGAATGTCTTGTATAGAAGTAGTCATTATGTTTGATGTAAAGGTAGGTATGCTAGCAATAGAAGTTGTCAAAGGAATAGAATGATTGACTTGTGTTGGAGGTTGTGTATAACCTAAAGATTCAGCACAACTCTTTATAGGCATCACATTCGAATTCACAATGTGTGAAATACCACGCAAGATATCAATTCCATTCTTATCACTTTGAAGCATGCGTTTTAGACCCTCAATTAAAGGAAGAGCTTGACTATCAGGATACTCATGAGACATCCATTGGTGAAAATCATCAAATTGATTATCCAATTTCGAAAGTTGTTCTACAGAAACCTCATGGAGAGCTTCTTCATCATTAGGAGGATTAGAGGAATTACCCATGTCCTCGTTAAAAAGGCTATTCAAATTAGGTTCCATCTCCTCGGTAATTAAACCTCGGAAAAGACTTAATTCTACGGTTTTGTCTAACGGGAATAGTGGAAGTAGGGCTTATTGTTGTAAAACTCATGCACTAGAGAGAGAGAGAAGATTTTGAATTTTAGAGGTAGCAATTTTCAGTAAAATCAGCCAATCTTCTGGATTTAAGCTGTTAAATGCAATCACGACAGTCTCCCGAAATTTCGGAAAAAATGTCCGGGACCGTGGCGCTCGGAGTGCACACGGTCCTTGCAACTTTTTTCGAAATTTGCAGGGATGAAAGGTATGATGATTTTAAAGCTAATCTGAAAAAATTGAGTGATTTTACGATCTGTAGGTAGGCCAAATTAAAGTTGCAATCTCAAAATTGAACCCTACCAAGATTGTCGAAAAATGCAAAATTTGAATTTTGAAAAAGAGAGGGAAACTGAAATTTTGAATTTTATGATTTTAGAGGGAATGTCAAAAGCAATGCAAGTTTTGAAATTTAAAAATTGACTCAATTTCACGCAAAATTCAATTTTGAAAGCGGAAATCAAAGTTGTTGTAATTAAGCACTTAATTTCAAAAGTCACAAATTGCAAGAATTTGAATAAAGCACTGGAATTTCGAATGAATGCAAACACACTTTTTAGATTTAGGACAGTAAGAACACAATTTTGACACAAAATTTCAATTTCGATGATTTTTGAATGATTAGAAGCCTTAAACCAAGCAATCACAAGACCAACTTTGACTGTAATTTTGAAAGTGTTATAGTTGATAAAATCAGCCAAAATTCTGGATTTTAGCAGGAAAATACAGTAAAATCTAGCTCTCGAAATTTTAGAAAAAATGTCGGGGACGATGGCGCTCGGAGTGCACATGGTCCTCGCAACTTTTTTCCAAATTTTCAGGGATGAAAGATATTGTGATTTTATGCCGGAATCCGAAGTTACAGCTGATTTGGAGATGTTTTGATCAGTGAAATTGTCGGACAAAGGTTGAATCAAGAGGGTTTCAAAAATTAGGGTTTTGACATTTAACCACTTAATTTTCAAAATTAAAGCACAAATATGGACTGATAATTTGTAATAAAAGGGCAGATCTGAAACAAGCATTAACAATTAAACATTTCACAAGCTCAATTTCTAAAAAGAAAATTTTAGGGTTTTTATGCAATCACCTCTAAAATTTGCAAAAGATGGGAATCCAATTTTCAGATCTAGCCATGAATAATCAGAAAGGATGTTCACGTCGGGTTCACCAAAATGTAAAACGGAAAATTGCGATCGAACCCTAGTTGCTCTCCCCTCTTCCAACTCCGAGGAGAGAGAAGGGAGGTCGCTAGGGTTGATGGTTTTCACTTAAGGGAGAGACTTTACATTCAAAAGAGGGGTTGAAACTCACAAGATCCAATCCCACACAATGCAAGATTGGATGCTAAATGAGTTTCAAGGGTCAAGAAAGCAAGGCTACCCTCTTTTGTAAAGAATGTTGATAGAAGAATTAAGCTAGGAATGCATAGAAAGTGACAAAGATTCGCTTATAAATTGAGATAGGGATATAGGATGAAGCTGCGGACCTGGAATTAGCAGTAAAATGTCGATACGGTGCTTTCCTACAAATTTGAGCAAAAGTTGTCGGGACGATGGCGCCCGGCGCCACGGTCCTCCGAAAAATCCGCGAAACGAAGGGGGATCTGTTCGTCTCTGCACAAGGATTCCAGATCTTCAATTTCAGCCGCGTACCTGCAACCTACACACAGAAAAGCGAAGACGATTGGGGGGTTAGGGATTAGGGGTTTGCCTTTAGGTCAAACCCCAATTTTGGAATTAACCAAGAAATGAGAAATTGCTGTAAAATGTAAATGTCTGTAATGTAAAACAAGTACTAATACCTTGTTGTAAGGATGTTTGTATCCTTATGTGCGAAGGTATAGATGTTGTTGTTTGTTGTATGTTGTAGTATGTAGTAAGTGATCTCCTCTTCAATGGTTGAATCCTTGTCTTGAATGCAACACTTAGCCTTGAATGGAGACTTAGAAGGAATGCTTGAATGCTTGAATGCTTGAATGCTTGAATGTTTGAGTATAGTTTCCGCGCTTGTACACATATCCTCCTCATGCCAAATGAGAGAGAAAAATGTAGTTTATATACTTGTCAATTAGGGCTGATAGACTGATTTTCCCGACCTTAGGCCAACCAGGAAAGTTAATTTCCAAATTGCAAACAAAAAGACCCGAAGTCCAAAAGAGACCGAGCCCAAAATAGGACCCAGGGACCAGGGCGCTGGGCACCATGGTCCTGGGGGACCAGGGCGCTGGGCGCCCTGGTCCTGGGGGACCAGGGTGCTGGGCGCTCTGGTCCCACCTCCGGGACAGCGGGGTGCAAAGGAGGTTCAGGCCAGGGTGCTTGAAAAATGCAGTTTTTAGTGTCATAATCAGGTTTCGGGGTCTCCATTCAGGTTGCGTGTTGTGTCGCCATCGTGAAGACCGAAATGCAGTCGAAATTGCAAGTGTCGCAATTTTAGGACGCTACACTATGTAAATACAATTTTGGCTTGAACTTGTTAAATCCAATGTAAACATAATTTTGGAATGTATAAAAACAAAAAAAATTGTTGTGTGTAATTTTTTTGGCAATTTTTGAATGCTTGTTTACTATCAATATTTTACCTTATGTTGGTAGTATTTTTTTTAAAAAATATAATTAAATCAAACGTTCCAATAGGTACTAATTTATTTATCAAAATGGAAGATAGAAGGAGTGGTGACCCTATTGAATTACCTAGATCTCCAACAAAAAAGTTAGACACTCTTGTCGATGATGCAAGAAACCCATAACCAAATAGGGAATTTGGAACAAAGGGTCCAATTTTTGGATGAAACTGAGGGAAGGGAAACTGAAAGTCAGTCTAGGGAGAGAGATAGTAGGAAGGAACACTTTAGTGAGCACAGGGAGAAATATTCTCATATTGGAACTCAAAGTTCATAAAAGAATTTTGGAATTAGCATCATATCAGAGGATATGAAGAAGATCAAACCTCCTTAATTCGATGGAACTGTGACTAGGGATGCCGTTGAAGCATGGCTAACTGGTATGGAAAAATATTATGATGTTAGGGACTACACTGAAACCCAAAAGGCCGTATGGGGTTCTTATAAGCTAAGAGGGGAAGCTACTAGATGGTGGGAGAGTAAGAAAGTTGAACTAAAACTAAAACCATCTAGTTTGACTTGGACCAAATTTGTGGAGTTGTTCAGGCAGAGGTGGCTGCCATAGCTCTTCTATGAACAGAAACTATCAGAATTCGAAGATCTCCAACAAGGAGAATTATCAGTTAATGAGTACACAAATAAATTTAATCGGTTACTCAAATATGTTCTGCAATTGCAATCAAATGAAACATTTCACCCGAGGAAGTATATTATGGGATTTAATAACATAATTGGAGGACCGATAGATTTCCTAGCTCCCTCGACTACTGTTGAAGCGTATGAAAAGGCTATCCATCAAGAATTGAAACTCAAAAAAGATGACTCCATCATAGATAAAAGTCAAAAAAATAGGAAAGGGGTTTCAGTCCTTTAGGAAGAGAACTGACATAGAGGAAACTCCTATCAAGGGGGAAAAGAAGTTCAAAGGTTATTGTCAAGACTTTCATGGAGACAAAAAGCCTGCTAATAATAATAACATAGACATTGATCCATGTAGTAAGTCAAATGAATAAAAAGGACCCCCAGGAGGATGCTTTACATGTGGAGGAGAACACTATGCAAACCAATATCCCACTAGGACATAAGGGCGACAAGCTCATAGGAACCCTCTCCCTAAACAACAGACAACCTTCCAATAAAGAATCCATGCAACAATAGATAACAGGCACGTAGAATATCAAATCACCCCCATTGAGATGACATGTATGCTCTATGGTAATCCAATATCCATTTTAATAGACACAAGAGCTATAGAGAATTTTATTTCACCTAGGATACTTAGTAGATTTCCAAAAAGGGTTGGGTATATGGCTAATGCATGGACAATTGAATATGCGATTCAGTCTAGAGCCTAGGTAGAGCAATGTTTGTTTGAGGCCAAGGTTGAGCTACCAAGCTTTGCAACAGAGGTTAACCTATTTGTAGCACCCTTAGGATCATATGACATTATCTTAGGAATGAAGTAGTTGTGGAAACACCGTGCAAGGGTAGATTGTTTCTATAAAATGGTGGAATATTTGGATGATTTAGGCAATGAAGTATCCTTACAAGGTATCAAGAAGGAAGTTAAGTTGAGACAACTCTCCCCATCTTAGCTGAAGTGCAGTAAAAAAAAGGGATGTCAACTCTTTATCGTCAAGATGGAAGAAATGGATGGTAATGATGAACAAAAAGAGTCTTTTGAAGATAAATACCCTTATCTTCATGATTTTTGTGATGTGTTTCTTGAGGAGTTGCTAGGATTACCCCCTAAAAGAGTCTTTGACTTTTCTATAGATCTCGTACCTGGTATTGCTCCCATATCTAAAGCACCCTATAGAATGATGATAGTAGAGCTAGTGGAATTGAAAGCACAGTTACAAGAATTATTGGATAAAGGTGTAATTCAAATAGCATGTCTCCATTGTCCCTTCTCTATATCTTCCTACAATGGCCCTCATTAGGTTAATTGTCATAAATACATTACGAATAACTAACCTTCCCAAATTTAAATTCCATATATTATTGACTGGGATATCATCTTTCTTCATGTTGTAGCATCTTCTCCACAAATGGAACCCCCAAGGTTCAATAATTAGGTCTCTACACGTTGTATTTAAGTCGATTAAAAAATACTTTGTCCTGCTACCAACCTTCATCCTCTTCTGAGTATTAGATGATCCAAGAAGTTGAAGAATAACCTCCTCAATGAACTTCCTCTTTGCTTGAATAGTAGAGGATTCAACCATTATAAATTTTGAGGCTATTGTTTAAAAAAGGAAGAAATATAGCACTAGGATTTTAGAATTAACAATCAACTTTATCCTAGGAGCATTTTGGAGAGAGATCAATTGTAATATGGGAGGGATAAGAACATATAAGAAAGATGGCATAATGCATAAATTGAAGCTCCCGGTTCATAGAAATGGCTTTCACAAAGCACTGAAAGAAAACCCTAATTTCTCAAATTCAAATTGCAGAGAAAGCATAAAAAAATTGTAAAAGTTGAAGAGGGGAAAAAGACCTTGTGAGGTGGATTAGTTAATAAGCATGCAAATCAAACATATAATCATATGAAATTGAAATGCTTAAAACAATAATAAGAATGCATATACCTCACAAACCTTATACCTTCTCCTTCGGATGGAGCTTGATGAAGTGAAGGCGCCCTTGGATGATGCTTCACTTGATGTGATCCTCTTGCTTGCTTGATGTGGATGGCTCTACAATGTTGTGCACAAATGGAATGGATTTGGAAGATGATAGGGATGAGATGATCAAGTATGGATGAGATATGATTTGAACATGATAAGGTTGCCAAGATGATTTCCTGGGCTCAAAAGGACAACATAAGATTACTAAACTTGGAGATGAAAAATGAAGGGATGGCATCCTCAATTTATAGGAAGAGGAGAGGAAAAATGGATGGCTAGGATGGATTCAAGATGAAGGGTTGTGATTGCTTGTGAGCTCCCACAAGGCCCAAGCGAGGGTGTGGAGACTGAGAGATATGCCTTAAAGGCATTTCTTGTCTCCACACTCCTCAAGGTACATTGGGAAGACTTCCCAAGGTACCTCAAGAAGAGAAAAGTGCATTGGGAAGACTTCCCAATGTGCCTTGAGAGGGGCAAGAGACGTGACATTCCTTGAAGAATGGGGAGGATGAATTTAAAGTTCTCCAAAAAGGGATAATCATGGGGATTGGAGGAATAAGAAGGAATTAAAAATTCCTTGGGAGAGGGGATGCCTAGAGGATTGTGAGATTTTGAAGATCTCACATTCACCTAGGAAAAGAACATTAAAAGCTAGTGGTCGGATGGAAGGGACAAGGAGTTGACTTCGTGGCTAATCATGATGATTAGCCATTAGCAACTCATTAGGAGGGGGATTAGAAGAAATGTTAGGTGGGATTAGGATTTTAGGAGGATTTGACTAGGAGAGAGAATGAGTGGAGGGAATTAAAAATTAGAAGAATAAGGTTAAGTGAGTTTAGGGAGTTTCTAGAAGACTTTATTAGGTTAATGATGAATTAAGAAGATGGTTTGTAGGAAGCATGTGGGTTAACTAATTAATTGAAATTAATTATTTAAGATGGAGATTTGTGAGAATTCAATTTTTAGAAGAATAAAGAAAGGGTTTGATTTATTAAATAAATCAATCACATACTATAGTGACAATATCAATTATATTTAATTAATATTGAGGAGAATTTGAATTAACATAATTAATTAATTAATTATGTGAGGAATTAAAAATAATTAAAAATAATTATTTTTAAGTGTCTACAAAAGTATAATTAAGTATGTAGGGATTATGAAAAATTGATTTATACATGAAATCGGCTCATAACGATGCAATTTAATTGAGTAAATGTAGGCATATATCCTTTGTGTTAGCATGAACTAGTTGTTAATTTCAATTTTGAATGTTTGAGATCTTAACAACTAAAAACCCTTTTCAATCAACAACCAATAAAATCATAACATGTCATCACTCGAGCCCAGTCAAGTGCTACAACGGGCTTAATTCCAATGAGCACATTTGACTAGCCACACAATAGTGTGCAAATTGTGTTCATTGATCACCAATTAGATGGCCATTTCATAAGTTCCACCATTTTTTTATTATTGTGACCTTGCAGATTTAGCTCCTTTGATCAATGTTCATTAGTTGCGCAAGTGCACAAATAGTCTGCACTATTGATTACCTAAGATGTGGTTGTCCTTTAAAATTATGACTTAGCCTAACTGTACACAAGGTCCAATAGCCCACCACTTTTACTTTTAGTACATGGCATATTCAGATTGGTCGAGTTCAGATGAAGTGGCAAGGTTGTGGGCCTTCCTACCATGTTAGCTTTGCGGGGCTGTGGAGTTATGTTTGTCATGCATGTTGACTTGATTGTGCAGGTATATAATGATCTGGACCATTCATGGAAACAAAGATGTGTGGTTCCAATCTTCCATCTAATATATTGACCTTTGCCCTTGTGAGGTTAGACTAGGATACATGATGTGGATAACTGCACAATGATGTGAGGATCCTAACTCCACACGTATACAAAGCTACACAACGGAAAAATATATAAAGGCCAAGAAAGAGACTGACAAACTTAACGTGAGGGGGCCGATAACAACAATGACTTAAGGGACATAATTTACAACTTATATGACTAGGAACCTGGGATAAGAGGTCAGCAATGAATTAAAACAAGACAAAGAGATCACTCACAAACAAAGATTCAAGGTTTAGGGTTTAAGGGTTTTAGGGGGTTTATTGATATGTATAAAGTAAAAACCCTAAAAGAATAAAACAAACTAGGACATGAAGCAAAAATGGGCATCTCCAACACTCTCCCCCATGCTTGATCCTCATATCCCTCTGCTAGATCCCCCACTCTATGTAGATCTAGCCCCCCTACTCCTTGGAGGTGCTACGTATATCTCCCTCTGCACTAATGGCACTGTAGTTTCATATCTAGACATGTACCATCCTACCCCATGTCACAACTCTCTAATATCATCTAGCTACCACTCTATCACCAAAACCAAGGCCCCCTCTTCTCCACCAATGCTCCTCCTAGCCTCATCTCTCTCTCCTTCTGGTAGCGAGTGGCCCTCTCCTCCATCCTCTGCTTGACATACTCTATGACATCCTTAGTTTCTATGATTGTGTCCCTCTCCTACCTCGAGATATCTCTCTCCCTTGTAGATGAGCCCTCTCTTGTGCTAGCCCATATTTCTCCTACCTCAGTTGATCCCTCTTAGCCATAGTATCCCTAAGCCCGTGTTCCACCTGTGCTAGGAACTCCTACAGGGACTATATTTGTGTCCCTGAGTTGGCCAACACTGTAAATCACTCTCCCCGCACCTCCCTCCTTCTCTGCCCCATCTATCTACTACCTGTCCTAGATGGTTGTGCTCTTATCCTTGGTTCCTATATTGGTTCCTGTGCTCCCTCATCTATGTCCATATCCATTGGATCATCCTACCTCCTGAACCTGTTCGGCTAGTACCTCTCCACCATGTAATCCCAACAACCTATGATGTAAATGGGTGTGATCACATATGGGATATGTCTCACATCCTCCACCTAGCCTATCATCCCCATGTAGGATCTCCATGTGATGCTCCCTGCATCCACCTTGTCTAGAGATTCCCTCTAATGATCCACATAATCAAATCCCTCATAATCCATCCCCTCCCTCTATCTATAAACTACTGGATCATTTGTGTCCCTCTTTGATCTCCCCATTGACCGAGTGATGACAATATGCTCCCAGGCCCATACCTATAACAGTGTGACATATTTTAAACTCCATATTGCACATTAGAAAATATCATGAAGCTCTTTGTATAGCTCAAATAGCACCAATATGCCTCATGCCATTAATCATCTTGCATCCATGACCTCAATTACCACCCAAATTGTCCCCAATACCACCACTCCCTCCTTTGTATAGTAGGACGTATCCACTTATCAGTGCATAGATAAAAAGTATATATGCCTATTTGCAAGCACTTGTGCGAATGCTTGTTCTAATGATAGCTGTTTATGGTGTAGTGGAACATCTTCTCCTACTAGCCTCTGCACCACATCTTTATAAGTCATCCTCTCATTAATAACATATGCTCCATGAATGAGAAACCTAAGGATCATGTAAATAACCTCTCCAGTCATCGTGATCTCCACTTTTGGCAGGCGGAAGGTCGTTGAATTGCTTCTCCATCTCTCCACCAAGGTTGTGACCATCGCCATGTGTTCTCAGATGTGGTGCATCCTTACTGGGTATTCCAAGATGATGATATCTATCTGCACCCACTCAGCTACTCTGAACTAGTCTGTAACTCATAACACTACAAATCTCTGCTCCCATCTCACTAGGATATCCACACTCCACTGCATCAAACCCACAGGACATGTTAGCCATCCTCCTAACTAACATTTCTTCTAAGCCACCCTTTTCCTTCTAAGTGTGAATCCTACCACTTTTGGTGGCACTCCTATTGTTTCCCCCATGTTACGACATTCAGACCATTTCCTATCGTGATCCTGCCATTGTTTGGTTGACTATATGTATCACTTTTTCATCCTTGCTTGGCCTAATAGGTTTCATTCTCTCTATCATACCTCTTCTACCCTGGTCTCACACCATGAGAATTCTATCCCATTGGTTCACGTCCCGCGATAACACATTTATGCATCCCCTTTGTGCATCCCCACTTATGTGGGAATGCACTATTGAACCCATCTTGACAACCATTTTTTTTCCTACCCAACCTCGACCCCTTGTATGAATGGCAAGTGTAGGCATCTAAAAAAGGTCAACACTTGTCGCACCATACTTTAACATGCCTGTGTGACCTTGTTTTAAGGTTTTCACATCTTATTGGCATTTCCTCTATGTCGCGCATTCATTCTTCATTGTCTATCGATATCTTGTCATTCTTTTGCATTTATTCCCCTTCCAATTCTAATTCTCTCGCTTTCGAATTAGGTCTTGTCAATATCATCTTTGAATTACAGTCATGGGTCATGATCAACGTTATCATTTCAATTGGACATAGTCAATCCTAATTTGTGTCGAATTACGGTTTTGTCCTAGGTCTTTAAAATTTTCAATCAATCAATTTGGATCATTTTGCATCTCTTTTCAATCATCAATTATCTTATCAATTTTGATTGATTCATCATCAGTGTCTTGTCAATTGACTTTCATCAAGTTGACCATTTATCACTCAATCATTGATTAGTTATTGGTCCTCATCAATTGTCATTTATTAATTTGATTTTTTTAAAAATTTTGATCAATTTATCATTGATCTTCATCAATCAATACTGGTTTCTTATAGATCATCAAGTCTTCATTATTGGATTTCTTGATTATGATTGACCTTATATCAATTGTTTGAATCTTGTCTTGACCTTGTTGGCATTATGGATATGTGTGGCATTGATCTTTTTTCATTGATGTCAACACTAGCTATTACCGATAGATAGATTTACACTGGCTGATATGGATGGTTATCGACAGATAGGTTACCAGTATAAGATCTAGTGTTACTGGCATAAGAGATTATCTGGTTGGTACTTCCGACATGTTTGGATCAGTAAAGTATATTAGATTTCATGTGTTATATGCTCCATGAGCATGTTTTGGTTAGTTGGTATTGGCTTGGTAATTGAATGTTATCATACACACTGGTAAACCCTTATCGACACTGGTTTAAGGCTTTACCGACAAAGCTTTCATTGAGGAATCATGATAGGATGCACAATTGGTGTTGGTGCAGCTTCTTCAAGGATTTCAAGATGCTGAAGATGTTCATTGATCGTGCTTCAATTGCTTGAAGACATTTCTTTGGAATGGTGGACCCAGAATAGGTCCGACACCTATCTAGGTTATGGACCGGTATCATGCTAGCGTGTACTCTACATGGATGATTCGAGATGTTTTATGGATTTTTTATTATTATTTTGGTCTTAAGCCGACATGGCATATCATTGTAATAAGGAATTATGTAATGATATTATTGTAATATATTTAGGTGGCCGACCTAATTGGTTTAGGCCTTAGGGTTTGTATAAATAAGAGGTAGAAAATATTTGTAAAGTATCATGGTTATTGTAAAGGTCATGGCCAAGGAATGTAATGTGCGAATATTGTAATATCATTCAGGCAGAGGAGTTGATCGATCATTGGTGATTGGATTGGTTTCAGAAGAGGATTTAGTCCTCTGACATTGAGCTTAATTGAGACTGTCAGGCATAGTAGATGCTATTTCTAGCAGTTCACTCTATTGGATTATTGTCCATTTATCTTGAGAAGGTTGTAGCCTCTCTGTAGTTAGCGAGATTCTTTTTGTAATGAGAAGTACACTCTAGGCAGTTTGCCTTCCTGCAAGTGCAGGCCCCTCATTATAACACATACTTTCTACAGAAGTATCATTTGACTGTGGGTAGGCTTCCCACTGTGGTTTTTCCCTTTCTGGGTTTTCCACATACAAATCACGGTGTTATGTGGTATGGTTGCTTTGCATTGATTATCTGGTTAATTGTTAAGTTCTATTGTTTATTGGTATTTGTTCCTACCAACATCTGTCTATACTGGTACTTGATTTGTTTAAGGTTGTATTGTGGATTAAAAGTTATAATATGTTAACAACTGATTCACCACCCCCCCCCCCCCCCTCACTCTCAGTTATTCACCAGTTATCCTAACAATTGGTATTAGATCTTTGGTCCTCTTTTGCAGAAGCTTAACTACTTGAGGTAGATCCTATGGCAGTTAACACTTCTAATCCACCAACAACTATTTTCAGAAGAGAAATCCCTAAGCTTGGTGGAACAAATTATGGGATATGGAAGATTTGAATGAAGACTCACTAAGAAAGGATACACACCCTATGATCTGGCATCCGACAATCCTGCTCCTCCAGACTGAGACAAGAATATTAAAAATGATTGCAGAGCTAGAGAAGCCCTCTTGTGTGCACTTATTGATCAATAGATCATGGGATTGACTGACAAATCATTGGCTAAGGTTATATGGGATAAATTGAAAACTCTGAATGAAGGTGATCCTACTGTCAAAATTGCTAAACTTGATGGTTACCGATTAAGGTATGAAAACTTGAAAATGGAAGAAAATGAAAGAATTGTTGTGTTTATGAAAAGAGTAAATGAGATTGCTATGGGAATTCTATGTTGTGGAGGATTTCTAAGTGAAGATGAAATAGTTTCCAAAGTCTTGAGAGCTCTTCCACCATCTTACAAGATGAAGGCAACTGTAATTAATGAGTTAAGAACAATGGCAACCACTTCAGTCAATAAAGACATTCTGATTGGGAAATTATCAGCTTTTGAGCTTGAAGAATTTGGATCTTCTGGAGTTGTAAAGTTTGAACTTTCTTTTCATGCATCATCATCAACATCTACCGACAAAAGTGATTAGAGAGCCCTATATGCAAAAGAATTAGAAGACATGAGGAAAGAAGATGAAGAGCTCGAGCAACTTGAAGCCTTATTCGCTAGAAGAGTACCTAAAGGTCCAACTGGAAGTAAGTATGAAGGAAAAACATATTTTAAATGTTTTGCATGTAATAAGATTGGTCATTTTGCATCTAGCTGTCCTGAAAGGAATGCAAGGTTTGAGGAAAGAGTTAAGAAAACTTTTAATCCTAACCCAAATAGATGTAGGTTCAAGAAAAATAAACATTGCTACATAGCAGATGAGGAAGGAGTAACTGATGACTCTGGAGATGAACCAACAGAAGACTCAGCTAGTGGATCTGGAAATGGAAAGGAATGGGTGTTCTATGTATTGAAGGAAGATGAACCAAAACTAGCTATCAAAAATGAAGAGAAGGCCCTGGCAACAAAAGTTGAAGATAAGCATGAATGGGTAATTGATAGTGGATGCTTACACCATATGACTGGAGATAAAAGAAATTTTTTGTCCTTGCAAAAATACAATGGTGGTCAAGTCATATTTGGAGATGACAAGGCATGTATGATCAAAGGTAGAGGTATTATTTCTTTGGATAGAAAGCATAAAATTGATAATGTCTATTATGTAGAAGGTTTAAGGCATAATCTTTTGAGTGTTGGTCAATTAGTTGTTAAGGGTTTTCAACTTCAGTTTAAGGATAGACAATGCAAAATCATTAACAAAACTGGTTTGGAGATTGCAACCGGTATTCATACAGGATGTAATATCTTTCACTTGAACATTGGTAATAAGACATGTTTGATTACTCATATTGATGAGAGTTGGCTATGGAATAAGAGGTTGTGTCGTGTTAATTTTGATTGTATTGTTAAGATTAGTTCAACAAAGACAGTCAAAGATATACCTAAGATTATGAAGCCTTATAATCAGGTATGTAGGGAATGTCAATTGGGTAAGCAAGTCATAAGTTATTTAAAAAGAATTCATGATAAATCTAATGATGTACTTGATTTGATTCACACTGACTTATGTGGTCTAGTAAGGACTAGAAGCTTTCAAGGTGATAGGTATTTCATGTTGATTATTCATGACTATTCTAGAATGATGTGGGTGACTTTTCTGAGGGAGATGTCTAAAGCTTTTGAGAAATTCAAGATCTTTAAAGAGAAGGTTGAAACATAAAGTGGATTGAAAATCAAATGTAAGATCAGATCATGGTAGTGAGTTCACTTCTCATGAATTTAACATTTATTGTGAGACAAATGGCATTAGGAGACAACTATCTGCACCTAGGACTCCTCAGCAAAATGGATTAGTTGAAAGAAAGAATAGAACCATTTTGGATGCAAGTAGATCTATGACGATGGAAGCCAAATTGCCTCATATCCACTGGAGAGAAGTAGTGAGTACAACAGCCTACACACTGAACAAAGTTCACATTAAAGGTGAAACCGGTAAGACCCCTTATGAACTATGGTTTGGACATACATGTATTGTTAAGTATTTCAAAATTTTTGGAAGTAAATGCTATATTAAAAGAGATGATTCAGTTGGAAAGTTTGATCCTAGATGTGATGAAGGGATATTTCTTGGTTATTCAATTCAAAGAAAAACTTATAGATGTTATAACAAAAGATTGCAGAAAATTGTGGAAAGTGCTAATGTGAAAGTGGATGAACAATACATAAATCATTCTATATCATATGATAGGGAACCAATAGTGAAAATGATCATAACTGAACCAACAATGCCTCAACTAGTACAGGAAGATGAAACAATTACACCAACACAATCATAAAATTCAACTGTGATTGATGATCAGAGTGGTGAACTTGAAGTTCAAAAGACTCCAAGGTATGTAAGATTAAATCATCCTGAAGATCAAATTATTGGAGATAGGAACAAGGGAGTAAGGACAAGAAGAAAACTGGAAAAAGAAGAGGTATGTCTTATTTATCAAGTTGATCTAGCAACTGTTATTGAAGCTTGTAAGGATAAACATTGGTTAAAGGCCATGAAAGATGAATTAGATCAAATAGAGAAGAATGAAACTTGGACCTTAGTTCCCCGACCTAAAAATAAGAATGTTATTGGAACTAAATGGGTTTTTAGGAATAAACTGAATGAGGATGGTCAAGTTGTAAGAAAAAAGGCTAGATTGGTTTGTAAAGGATATTCTCAAATGGAAGGAATTGATTATGGTGAGACGTTTGCACCTGTAGCTAGAATTGAAGTTGTTAGACCATTTCTTGCCTATGCAACTTATAAGAACTATAAGGTTTATCAAATGGATGTCAAATGTGCATTTTTGAATGGTGAGCTTGAGGAAGAAGTTTACATTGATCAACCTGGTGGATTTACACTGACATATGACAAAGACATGGTTTGCAGATTGAAGAAAGCTTTATATGGTTTGAAACAGGCTCCTAGAGCTTGGTATACAAGGTTGGATAAATATCTTTTGAAGCTTGGTTTTACTAAAGGCAGTGCCGATAGTAATCTATATTATAAGATCACTGATAATGATATTTTGATTATTGAAGTCTTTGTTGATGATATCATTTTTGAAGGAGAAGATAAACTGTGCATGGAATTTGCTAACAACATGAAAAATGAATTTAAAATGTCCATGATTGGTGAGATAAACAATTTCTTAGGTTTGCAGATTACTCAAACTGACAAAGACATTTTTATCAAGGATACTTCTATGGCTACAAGTGAGAAATTATCTATCAAGGATACCTCTTCACCGGTAAATCTGACAAGGTATAAATTTATGATTGGTGGTCTGTTATATCTAACTCAGACTAGATCTGATATTATGAATGCAGTAAGTATTGTTTCAAGATATCAAAATAATCCTAAAGAAAATCATGAATGTGCAGTAAAGAGGATATTTCGGTATTTGCAAGGAACAATAGAATATGGTTTATGGTATTTCAGAAATGATGATTTCACTTTATGTGCATATATTGGCTCAGATTGGGCAGGTGATATTGATGACATGAAGAGCACTTCTGGTGGAGCTTTCTTTCTTGGAAAGAAATTGGTTTCATGGATAAGAAAAAAATAATCATGCATTTCTTTATCTACTGCAGAAGTTGAGTATGTTACATCAACAACTAATTGCACTCAAGTTTTGTGGATGAAGCAAATGTTGAAGGATATCAAGGTAAATTGTAGTGAACTAGTAGTTATCCATTGTGATAACTCTGCAACTATTGACATGTCCAAGAATCCGATATTTAACTCTAAGACTAAGTATATTTCAATAAAGTATAACTTTGTGAAGGACAAGATAGAAGAAAAGGAAGTCAAATTGGTTTATGTGAACACTAAAGAACAGATTGTAGACATATTCACTAAACCATTGTCTAAGGAACCATTTGAATACTTGAGAGACAGGTTAGGCATTTCTGCCCCTCCGAAAGAGACTTGATTGATGAAGTTTGTCATCAATCCGGTATGCATTATCAGGAACATTATCCATTATGGCACTGATGAATGGTGCTACTACTCAGGGGGAGTAGTTAGCTTTGAGATACAGAGGTTTATATCATTACTTTGATATTTTTGTCAGGTTTTTGGCATTGATGTCAAAGGGAGAGAGATATTGATTTTAAAATTAAAAAAAGTTGTATACATTGGGGAGAGAGATTTGTTCAGAGCCTTATAGAGATATCATTCACTAGGGGAGAGCTATTGATTGTTGGTTGTCTTCCATAAGGGGAGACTTGTTTGGCATTTCTTGGTACTTACATGTTTTTCACATCAAGTGTTGCCATCAATGCCAAAGGGGGAGATTGTTGGCACTATGGATATGTGTGGCATTGATGTCAACACTAGCTGTTACCGACATACAAATTTACACTGGCTGATATGGATGGTTACCACCAGACAAGTTACCGATATAAGATCTAGTGATACCGATAGAAGAGATTATCTGGTTGGCACTTCCGACATGTTTGGATCAGTAAAGTATATTGTATTTCATGTGTTATATGCTCCATGAGCATGTTTTGGTCAGTTGGTATTGGCTTGGTAATTGGATGTTATCATACACATTGGTAAACCCTTGCCGGCACTAGTTTACGGCTTTATCGACAGAGCTTTCATTGAGGAATCATGACAGGATCCACAATTGGTGTTGGTGCAACTTCTTCGAGGATTTCAAGATGCTGAAGTTGTTTGTTGATCATGCTTCAATTGCTTGAAGACATTGCTTTGGCGTGGTGGACCCAAAATAGGTTCGATACCTATCTAGGTTATGGACCGGTATCATGCTAGTGTGTACTTTATATGTTACCTGGATGATTCATGTTTTATGAATTTATTATTATTGTTTTGGTCTTAAGCCGACATGGCATATCATTGTAATAAGGAATTATGTAATGATATTATTGTAATATCTTTAGGTGGCTGACCTAATTGGTTTAGGCCTTAGGGTTTGTATAAATAAGAGGTAGAAACTCTTTGTAAAGTATCATGGTTATTGGAAAGGTCATGGTCAAGGAATGTAATGTGCGAATATTGTAATATCATTCAGGCAGAGGAGTTGATCGATCATTGGTGATCGGATTGGTTTCAAAAGAGGATTTAGTCCTTCGACATTGAGCTTAACCAGGACTGTAATCAGGCATAGTAGATGCTATTTCCAGTAGTTCACTCTATTGGATTGTTGTACATTTATCTTGAGAAGGTTTTAGCCTCTCTGTAGTCAGTGAGACTCTTTTTGTAATGAGTAGTAAGCTCTAGGCAGTGTGCCTTCCTGCAAGTGTAGACCCCTCATTGTAACACATACTTTCTGCAGAAGTATCATCTGACTGTGGGTAGGTTTCCCACTGTGGTTTTTCCCTTTCCAGGTTTTCCACATACAAATCATGGTGTTATGTGGTATGGTTGCTTTGCATTGATTATATGGTTAGTTGTTAAGTTGTATTGTTTACTAGTATCTGTTCTTACTGACATCTGTCTATACCAGTACTTGATTTGTTTAAGGTTGTATTGTGGATTAAAAGTTATAATTGTTAACACCTAATTCACCCCCCCTCCCAGTTTTTCATTGGTTATCCTAGAAGACCTAATTGTCATCCATCTCATTCCTAATCCTTCTCCTAGGGTTTTGTGATTCAATCATTTAATCGTATTAACATTTTCCCTGTGGGTTAAATAAATTTATTTATTTATCCTAAGTCTCATATGTCACAATTAAATAAATCATTTAATTGGCTAATTTGGTTGTGGACTAATTAATAAATGGGATTTAGTAATTAGGTGTCATTTAATTTCCTAATTTCCATTTTTCCACCTAATTTTGTAATTTTCAAAATTCAAATTCCCACTAATTATTCCCCCTAATTTCTCCTCCTTTTGTGCTTCCCTTTTGTCATAATTGAAAGCTAATTTAATGGTTAATTGTGCATATCAATTTGTCATAAATTGTGCATAATAGTTTGCCATAAATTGTCGTAGTAATGTGTTATAAATGTGCATATAATTTTGTCATAATTCCTGCATAGAAATGTGTCATATTTTGGCATAGCATGTGTCATGCTTTGTCTCCTCAATTTTCCAATTTCAAATGAAGTTTGTTCTTCCATTTTCTTAATGCTAATTTGCTCTTTTCATCAATTTCTTTATAAATTGTGCTAATTTCCTCATCATTTTGAACCATGCTTTGAGTACCCTTATGTTCTTGTTTTCACTTTGCAATATCGCTTCCAATCACACTTTGCATCTTTGCAGGCGAGATCCACAACATCCTATTTGAAGGTGAAAGAATAACAATGGAGAATCATGGAGGTGATATTTGTGTTTGTGATGGCTTGCGTTTATTTTGATTGTCTTATCTTCATACCTCTATTGAGTTTATTAGGATCTATTTCATTGCAATTTTAGGTTTGTGGTTGCCTAGTTATATTGATTTGATGCTTATGTCTGATTTTCGTCTTACATTTCTTGGTGAACCCAACATGAACTAACTAATCCTCTACCTTTTGAGTGTTTTTGAGGTGTTTACAAGTCAAATTTGCAGGAAAAAGCCCTTTCTAGACTAATTCACAGCTTTTGTGCCTGTGTAGTGTCAAATTGTGCATGTGTTGAGCTGATTTGCACCTATGTTGGGCTCATTTGTGCCTGTGTAGCTCTGATTTGTACTTGTGTTAAAAAATAATAAAAATAAAATAATCAAAGGTTGCATGGTTAAATTAGGACTTTAAATTATTCATAATGGCTTAAAATTAATCCATATATTCTTAATTAGGCCTTGGTAACTAAACAAAAATCTTCTCATTTACTTTTTCATGCAAATTGGTTAAGAAGAACACAAAATATCTCAGTTTGGGTTTTAAATTGAACACAAAAATCTGCAAATTGATTCAATTTCATTTCCATTATTCAAATTAGGGATAGTTAAGCTTGAAATAATCAATAGCCTAATTAGGGATGGAAATGAACACCAATCTTCCACATTAGGGTTGTTAGGCTTTTAGGATCCCTAAGTCCCACATTTCATCTTTACATGCTTCAAAGTTCTACATTTTCTAATTTAGGAGTTGCATTGTCTTCTTTAGGTATAAATTCATCATGGATGCATGAAATTGGATCAATATATTGCAACCATAATGAATTTGGAAGTCAATTAGGGTTTTTATGCTTGATAGGGGTTCAATTTTGTAGAAATAACATTTTATCTGATAATTTTCTTTTTTTTTGCACAGGCACTAGACTCTTGCGCCTATGTAGCATCTTTCTGTACCTATGTAGCATATTCTTGCACCTATTTTCAAAGTTGTTGTGCATGTGTTACAAAATTTTGTTCCTATCTCTAACCATTTTGTGCCTATGCAGAGGCAGAACCTAAGGTATAACAGTTTGATTTGACTTTCAAATATGTCAATTTCATTTCATTTGCAGATGTTGGATTTTCTATGTTACTGATTATCTATGTAGAAATTTGGTGAATGCCAGAGAGTACCTAGAACACAAACTACTAACATATTTGATGCCGGACGTATGTCAAAGATTAATTTTTGAAATAGTGCATTTATTTTTAGTAGTTAGAAAACATTTGAATTAGGCATTAAAAAGAACCATTTATTTCATTGTATTTGCTTTGCTTGGGCACACTTGTGCATGTGAGAGGTCCCATAGCTGACACACACTATCCTCTCCCCTTGGCCCTCGTGGTCTTGGGTGCATGAGAAAAGCGTTAGTGATGCTCAAATTTTCATTTTATAGGTAGAGGTCTTGTCCCCCCAAGAGCCCATAAGACCAGTGAGGGGAGAACAACCTAGAGTGGTAATGGGATAAAGCCAAGTCACCTCTCAGTTGCTATATAAAATACACAAGGACAAAATTCCTCACGACAGTTGCTAATTGCCTACCTACATTGACCTCCCTAGTACCTGCGTTCTACAAGAATGAGGCCTCCTAAGAGAGAGAGCCTATATGGATGCCCAAAAGAGAGTCCCAAACTAGAAAAGACATTGTTGTAGTTTTCCAGAAACATTCTATTTCTTGACTTTGGTGTTGTGATACGTGCATGCCAAAGATACCCCTCATGTGCCCTTCAATTTGAGATAGTAAATTTCTTGGGAAGTGATGACCTAAGAAATTTAAATATTGCTATGCCCGAGAAGTGAGTGTCATGGAGGGGAGCCAGTGCAACCAAGATCATAACTATCTGGTTGAATGTGGTATTCTAGGCTAGGGGATTCAACAAATATTCTCCTTGCAGCCTTAGGATTATAATTGAATGTTTTTATTTTATACAAAAGTCAAACAAACATTTTGTCTTTCGTTCTTGTTAAAGTGGATCATAAATAAAGGACATAATCAACACATCAAACATTGGCAATCAAAACATTCTTCACAATAAATCATAATCAACCTTGGTTATCAAACAAAGTCTCCAAACAAAGTTCAAATATTATTCAAACAAAGGTCTCAAACAAAGTTCAAAGCAAAGTCAAACTTGGTCTTAAACATTTCAAAATATTCATCCAAAATTTTCAAAGACTTCATAAACATGGCTTGTCAAAACATTGGATATCCTTGTTTCAAAATCCACGTCACTTTAGGTTAGATTTTGCATAGTTCAAACTTAGGTCTTAAGGAATAAATTCATATTACATGTAGCGTCGTAAATTGTACGCACTTGCTAGGGTGGTACAATTTCACACCTAGTTTAGCACCCGCCTTGGTGCATTTTGCATTTTGCATTACATTTCCCCTTTAGCACCTAATTAATTAAATTAATTAGGTCTAAGGTCCTATTTCATCATCTTCCACATTATAAAGTTGGGCCCTTTCATTAAAGTGTGCCCCTTTCATTTTATCCTTCCAATACATCATTTAATCAAAAACCCTAATTAGGTCCTATTTTGAACTTGGGGGCTTGATTTCTGGGGTCAAAACATCTCGAAATCACCTGTAACTTCGGGATTCTCTCTAAAATCATCATATCCGACGGCCCTGAAAATTTGGTGAAAAGTTGTTGGGACCATGGCGCCCGGAGTGCACATGGTCCCGGACATTTTTCCCAAAATTTTAGGAGCGCAATCCAATCATAAAATAAAGCTTAACCCCAAGAAATTGGCGGGATATTCAATCTCTAGGTCGGCCAAAAGATGAAATTAAGACCTAGGGTTTCATATATAAGAGCTCTCTTTCTTCATTTGAAAGGATCCGATTTTTGTTTAGAGGAACCTCATATGCAGCGAAAGAGTAGATCTTTGAAGACTTCAACAACATTCAACATCCCTCTATCAAGCATTCATCAATTTCATTCATTCATTTAGGGCTTGGAAGACATTGAAGAACAATAGGAGATTATCGACTGAAGATTGGCTTGTACCCCTCCCTTGAGGGTTGGGTATGATTTCCTGTTGTTTTCATGTCTTTGCATAAGCTTCAATATATCATTTATTCATGCTTTAGATCACTTTGCATATTGATTTAGAGCATTTACATTATCATTTACAAGCAATTAGGGTTTACTTTCTAGGTTGCTCTAGTTTGCTTTCTTGCATTTTAGGACCTTGCACACACACTAGGTCTGCACACACAATACATTTTACAATACAACTTGGCTATTCGTGGAGGTGGAAATCACCGAAGTGGGGGTTTGACTAAGGCAAAACCCTATATAGCTGCCCAAACACCTTTTCAGATATAAGTGCAGGTTTCGGGACTCGGATGACGCCGCAGGTTGCAGATCTGGGAGAAACAGACTGAGACCGACCTTCCCACCAAATTTCAGAACAAAAGACTAGGACAGGGGCGTGGGGCGCCCTGGTCCTTCTGTCAGATAGCATTTTTAGCATTTTTGACAGCTTTTCTAGAGCGCAAAAAATAGCAGTTTCCGGAGCAGTTTCAGGGGCAGAATCAGGACAGTGGCGCCCGCGCCCCCGTCCCGAACATTTTCACTCAGATTTTAACACCGGGTACGCATTTGCATTCTTTCCTTGTCCTTGTGTTTACAAATTTCCATTGTTTAAGTTCAATTCTGTAATCTTGTTATTAGTTCATACTTGTACTTTGGGGTTAGGGATTGAACTTGCATCATTTTATCTTTCAATTACAACAAAGGAATAGAAATCCTAATAGGTATCCCGTGGCTCTCTCTTCCACAAAAAGAAGTAGCCAATTGTGTGATACCTCTAGGCTCTTTCGTATTCCACAAGTGTGTGGTTGAAAGTGAGATTAGGGCATGTTTGCTTAGTGTCACTTTTTCTCCCCCACATTTTTGGTGAACCCGACGTGAAATCCAATCTTCTCTAATTCTGATTTATGTTTTCAAATTTGAGTGTTTATGCTATTTCAAATTCAAATTTGTATTTACAAGTCTTAATTTCCTGCAAGATTCAAAAAAAAAAATTTAGAGGAAATTTTTGCTAAAACCCTAAAATTGAACTTGTGGATAGTTTAATTGGGATCAATAATTTCAAATCTGATTTAGGAACTCATTTGAATCATAAATTTCATTTTCTAAATCTACATTCTAAGTGCTTTCATTGGTTAAAATTAAACATTTCCTTCTATTTTGCATGTGTTATCATTTGAAAGAGGAAAATTGTTGTCATGATGCATTCATCTCATAGATGTGATAATGGGTTAGCTTCCCTTGTTTCAATTTTTCCTTCTCCTAAAGAACCTCCCCCCATCTATAACAACATTTTAGTGCCTAAAAGAATTTCTACCAATCCCTTTGAGACTCTCCCATGCTCTAAGGATGAATACTTTAAGAGTGATCTTGAAAACTCTCCTAAAATGTGCCCTTCCTATCTAGCTATCCTAGAAGAAGAGAATGATATCATAAACACCTTTCTTAATGTTACTTCACCTTCCCTACATGATGCCTCTCTAAGTGAAAAGGTATTGATGGACATTGACTTATTTTCTCCTAAAGTTGGTCCTTCCAATGGGGGCATGTTAGTACAACAAGAGGTTATGAACACTTCTTTCAAAGATCTCCTTCCTAAGCATGAATCTTTGGAGAAATATGTCCATGTTCCTCCTAAAAAAAACTCCCTTCATGAGGATCCTTTTGTGCAAGAAGATGACATTATCCCTACATTTCCTAGTGATGGCATTTCCTTTTCCAACAAAATTCCCACTAGAGATGATGAATTAATGATAAATGCTTACCCTTCTCCTAAAGTTTGTCTTACCCATAAGCATCCCTTAGAGAAGAAGATGAAATAATAAGCAATTTCCTTAATTCTCTCTCCCCTAAAGATCATATTGAACATATTTTGAGGAAAGAGGATGAGTTTAACACATCTATTGATGCTCTCCCTTCTAAGGATGAGGAATTAATAAACAATGTTTTCTCCTCTCCCGAAATTGACAATATTTCAAACATTCCTTTCAACAACTTCACTATTTGGGATGAACCATTAAAAGAAGGTATAGATTATTCTCTACCCCTAGCCAAAGGGGATGAAATCATGATTGGAAACTCCCTTGATAATTTCTCACCTTCCTTGAATTTCAATTATTCTCCCTCTAAAAATAAAGCATCTCCCTCTCCTCAACTTGGTTCTACTCATAAGGATACCCTAGTTCAAAGCAAGATGATTAACATCTCTTTCAAAGATCTCCCTCTCAAAAGTGAGACTTTAGAGAGTAATGTTGATCCTTCTCCTAGAAATTTTATTCCCCATGTAGATCCTTTGATGATGGAGGATGATATGACCTTTCCTAGTATTACTCTTCCTACTAGAACATCAATGCCTACCCCTTGTCTCTCTCCTAAAATTGATTTAATCCATGATAATATTTTAGTGCAAGAGGAGACTGTCAATAATTCTTCCAACACTTTTGTGCTTTCCCCTAAACCATCCTCAATCAATTTGATACATGTGAATGAAACACCTAACAAACCTCTCTTCACTGTCCAAGGTGCTTGTCCTTCTCAAAATTCTCAACCTTTAAATAAGCCTATCTTAGTGGTTCAAGGTGGTTATGCTAATGATTCTTTTTGCACTCCTAAGAAACCTATTATTACTGTGCAAGGAGGTTATTCTTCTAAGATCCCTTATGAGTATGCTAAGCAACTGACTAGAGAGAGTTATCATGCGGTTGCTCATACCTATAACACAAGAAACAATAGGCAACCTAATCCTCCTCCAGTTATCCCAACTTCACTTCCTCCTTCTCAACCAATTCTTCCGCAAGCTCCACGTATTTCACAAGTTCTTGGTAAGGAATATGATCTCATAGAACAACTTAAATCTACCCCTGCTAAGATATCCCTTTGGGATTTGATTCAAACTTCTTCCGCTCATCATGGAATGTTACAAGATGCCTTGAAAGATTTGAATGTTCCTCCACCTAATACATCTAGTAATATAGTATCTTTGGTTAACTCTGTGATGAATCCTAAAGCTCAAATTGTGTTTACTCAAGATGAATTGCCTACTAATGAAATTCAACATCAATATGATCCCTTGATGATTGTGGTTATCATAAATGACACTGCTATAAGACGAACATTGGTAGATAATGGCTCTGGCCTTAATGTGTGTAGCATTAATCTATTGCATAAGATGAATGTGGATACATCCCTTATTGAGCCTGACTCTCATCCCATTCGAGGCTTTGATAATGTGGCTAAGTCTTCATTAGGTATTATCACCTTACCCATCACGGTGGGACCTGTTACTTTGCCTACTCCTATCCATGTTATGTCGGGAAATCTAACATACAACTTGTTATTAGGGAGACCTTGGATTCACAGTATGCAAGCTGTCCCCTCTACATTGCATAGACAAGTTAAATTTATTTATAATAATAAGACATATACCTTGATAGGTGATACTAAACTTCAGGCTTGTTTGCAAACATCTACTTCCAAAGGGAGTTCTTCTAAGCCTTCCTCTTCTAGTGATGACTCGTTAAACAAGATACCTATGGATGAATCATCACCCTCTGATAATCAAAATTCTTTGGATGAGTCTAAAGCTCCTGAAGAAGATCCTTTTTGACTTGAATCTACACATGAAAAGGCTTTTGATCCTGAGAAGGTTCTCGCAGAAGACAATTGGGGATCTCTTGATTTCAATCCCACCTTCGTAGGTGAGTATAGGGTTCCTCCTAGAGAGCTTAAAGTTAAAAAGAAGGAAGAAAATAGAGATCAATCAGTCTTACTTGAACCTATGAGCAATAATTTTGTAGCTGCTTCTCAAACTTCTTCTCCTCACACCTCTAATTATGAAGAGTTTGATTCTTTGTCTTATGAAAAACCACCTTCTCTTCCTGAAATGGCTGATCGTTATGGTCGTGGTTCTCGCATTTTTGCTAAGCATGGGTATCATGGAAATGGTTGTGGTGCTCATGAACAAGGGATAAAAGTTCCTCTAGAGACTAATTTTCACAATTATGCCTTTGGACTCGGTTATAATCCCTGCAAACGTACCAAAGCATCTAAAAGACCATCTCTCAATGTGAATGCTATATTTAGTAGTGATGATGATCTCACTTCAACTAAATCATCTTCTACTTCTATCAACTCTCATCCCCCTCATAAGGAAATCTTGGCGATGAACAAATCTCTTTATGACTCCCCTCAAATTTCTAAATCCACTTATGAATCTTTATCTCCTATTCATCATAAATTCCTTTCCTCCAGGGATAAGGCTCTAATAAATTACACTCATCCCTCTTCTAAGATTTCTTGTGACTTTTCTTCTTCAATTTTTATCATTTTATACATGTTTTTGATCTCACTTATAGTTGAGCATTTAGCATGTCATATTCAAATACCTCATTCAATCTATCATGTCTTTAAATAACATTAATGGCTATTATGTTTCTCATCATTATGTGACATTGGTAGCTCATTTACTGGGGGCTCATTGTCATTCATGATGGTACAATTTCAAGTGCAATCATATTTTTTGAAGCAACATAATAGCCTAATTTTCTTGTTCCTATGGGGACAAGAGTGATTTCATACATCTCTTATTTTGCTTATGTCCAAATCTCTCCCTAGAAGATTGTGTAAGTCCTTCTCATTGAGGCAATGATCTTTCCTTATTTTTATCTAAGGATCCACTTTTTCCTATTTTGTGGATGGTGTGAACTTTATTACTTGATGTTATTCCTTGTATTCATTTGTTGTTGTTTGTTCAAGGATTCTCTCTTACAAGAGGTGTAAGTCCTTGACTACAACCTCTTTTGCACTTGGTAAAATACATCCATAATGAATTCACTCTCCCAATTGGGTTAAAAGGAGCGTCATCCTTCATTAAGAATCACTTTCAGCTCGCAAAAGAAGGAAGTATTGCATTCTTATTCTCTTCTTTGTCTTATTCTAGAAGATGTTATATTTGTCTAAGACAATTCCTCTCGGGGATAGGTGTCTTTTGTACAAAGATCTCTTCTCCTCTAAGGATCTCCTTTACACATACTACAAGATATCTCTTTTCAACTATCTTATCCTTGCTTAAAGAGTGCAAAACTCTCTTGCTTGGATCTATGACATTGTTGCATTTTTGGGGTATCTTCTTTTGTGATGAAGGTAGGTATCCTTGTTCTACTTTGCTTATGACATAAACATTACACTTTTTGAGCAATGGGTCATTCTCAGAACCAGAGCACAGACTCTTAGAGCGAGATGTCACGCTTTTGTACTATACATTTACAGGTTGTAGCATACTCGAGCATAGACTCCTATGAGGTGCTTCTAACCTCATTTACGCACACATGCACGAGGTTGAGTGGAACTAGCGGCATAAGGCTAGACTTTCTCACTCTCCTCCCTTACATGGATCACCTAGACAGACTCTAGGGGCTAGTTTTCCATGTCCTTTTCCCATGGATCACCTAGACAAGATCTAGGGGCGAGAAGTCCATGTTTTATCTCTCACTATTCTTCTCATGGATCACCAATGTGTGTATTCATGCTTTTTTCCTTTCTTTTCTTCTCTTTGTATTTTGTTTCCATTTACATCCTTCATCTTGTGTTAGAGAACTCCCAAATCCTCACACTCTTTGTTGTGTTGGAATTGAGATTCAGTCCTCTTTCTTACCAAATGATTCTCCATTAGTTTTTGATCTCATATCAAATCTTCTTGTGAGCATTTGTCATCAATATTCTTTAATAATTCGAAGTGGTAAACATGATACCCTGTTTCAACTCACTAAAATTAGCAAGCCGAAACAGGGGGGGGCATACAGCTACCCTCGAATTTTCATCACCTTCCTTAGTAAGCATTAGGTGATTTTGTGATCTAACGTGTGTTTTGTAGGGTGCGGTTCCTAACTGTGTACTGCAGATACCGCTGGGGGCTTCGTTCGATAGACTTATGGATATATCCTTTTTCAAATAATGTTTACTTTTCTGTACTTTAGCTTGCATATGCACGTAGTATTCATATGACCACTAAAGTGGGGGCTAAATGTAGCGTCGTAAATTGTACGCACTTGCTAGGGTGGTACAATTTCACACCTAGTTTAGCACCCGCCTTGGCGCATTTTGCATTTTGCATTACATTTCCCCTTTAGCACCTAATTAATTAAATTAATTAGGTCTAAGGTCCTATTTCATCATCTTCCACATTATAAAGTTGGGCCCTTTCATTAAAGTGTGCCCCTTTCATTTTATCCTTCCAATACATCATTTAATCAAAAACCCTAATTAGGTCCTATTTTGAACTTGGGGGCTTGATTTCTAGGGTCAAAACATCTCGAAATCACCTGTAACTTCAGGATTCTCTCTAAAATCATCATATCCGACGGCCCTGAAAATTTGGTGAAAAGTTGTCGGGACCATGGCGCCCGGAGTGCACATGGTCCCGGACATTTTTCCCGAAATTTTAGGAGCGCAATCCAATCATAAAATAAAGCTTAACCCCAAGAAATTGGCGGGATATTCAATCTCTAGGTCGGCCAAAAGACGAAATTAAGACCTAGGGTTTCATATATAAGAGCTCTCTTTCTTCATTTGAAAGGATCCGATTTTTGTTTAGAGGAACCTCATATGCAGCAAAAGAGAAGATCTTTGAAGACTTCAACAACATTCAACATCCCTTTATCAAGCATTCATCAATTTCATTCATTCATTTAGGGCTTGGAAGACATTGAAGAACACTAGGAGATTACCGACTGAAGATTGGCTTGTACCCCTCCCTTGAGGGTTGGGTATGATTTCCTGTTGTTTTCATGTCTTTGCATAAGCTTCAATATATCATTATTCATGCTTTAGATCACTTTGCATCTTGATTTAGAGCATTTACATTATCATTTACAAGCAATTAGGGTTTACTTTCTAGGTTGCTCTAGTTTGCTTTCTTGCATTTTAAGACCTTGCACACACACTAGGTCTGCACACACAATACATTTTACAATACAACTTGGCTATTCGTGGAGGTGGAAATCACCGAAACAGGGGTTTGACTAAGGCAAAACCCTATATAGCTGCCCAAACACCTTTTCAGATATAAGTGCAGGTTTCGGGACTCGGACGACGCCGCAGGTTGCAGATCCGGGAGAAGCAGACTGAGACCGACCTTCCCACCAAATTTCAGAACAAAAGACCAGGACAGGGGCGTGGGGCACCCTAGTCCTGCCAGGACAGGGGCGCTGGGCACCCTGGTCCCTGGGGCAGGGGCGCTGGGCGCCCTGGTCCTTCTGTCAGACAGTATTTTCAGCATTTTTGATAGCTTTTCCAGAGCGCAAAAAACAGCAGTTTCTGGAGCAGTTTCAGGGGCAGAATCAGGACAGTGGCGCCCGCGCCCCCGTCCCAAACATTTTCACTCAGATTTTAACACCGGGTACGCATTTGCATTCTTTCCTTGTCCTTGTGTTTACAGCTTTCCATTGTTTAAGTTCAATTCTGTAATCTTGTTATTAGTTCATACTTGTACTTTGGGGTTAGGGATTGAACTTGCATCATTTTATCTTTCAATTACAACAAAGGAATAGAAATCCTAATAGGTATCCCGTGGCTCTCTCTTCCACAAAAAGAAGTAGCCAATTGTGTGATACCTCTAGGCTCTTTCGTATTCCACAAGTGTGTGGTTGAAAGTGAGATTAGGGCATGTTTGCTTAGTGTCACTTTTTCTCCCCCACATTACACTCATAGCATTTTTATTATCCCCACTTGCACTTAGGGTTAGAATCATTTTCCTAGGTCCTGATTGCATTATCATTATCCCAAAATTAGGTCATGACTTAGGTTATATTTTATATTTTTCTATGTCATTGGTTCTCACATATCCCTATTACATTAGGTTTTATCATTGCATGGTCCAACTCCAAACCCTAGGTCTTGCCTTATTTTAACATTGTCATACATTTGCCCTCATACCCTTGGTTCTTAGGTCATATCATATCATTTTCATATCATATTATACCCTTAGATCATTTTAATTTCATATCATATCATATCCTTAGTTTTCTCATATCATATCCTTAGTTCATATCATAACATTAATTCATATTGTAACTCTGGGTCATATAATTGTATAATACCTTTGGGTTGTTTCATATCCCTAGATCATAGCATATAACTTGAAAATCATTTCATATCTTCGGTTCATACCTTAGGATTTGGTCATTAATCATTGTCCCTTTTGCATTTAGTCTCAATATTAGGTTTTGTCAAATTCCAAAAATCAAAACTTGAGATAAAAACCCTAAGTTGTTGTTAGGGAGTTTAGATCTTGTCCTTTTTGTCAACATCATTTGTCAAACCTAGCTTAGTATCCAAGCATATAGTGAGACATTTTCATTTTGTCCTATTGTCATTTGTCCTCTTGCCCTTTTAAGGCCTTGAATTCATTTCAATGTCCCAAGGTTGCATCTTTAGGTTTGCATTTCAAAGTTTGACCAAATCTTAAAAACAACAAAAACATAGGTTGCATTTTTTTCCCTAGATTGCATTCTCATATCTTAAAGTTGCATTTAGTTGCATAAGCATTATAAAAACCCAAAAATCTAAAAAAATCTAAAGCAAGATCACATTTGCATTCCTTAAAATTTCATTTAGTTGCACAACCTTGTCATTCCAAAAAAATCAAAATACTAAAAGCATAGGTTTCATTGTCAGTTATCTAAGTTGCATTAGTTTCATACATCATCCTTAAAGTAAAAAATCCCCAAAATATTGCATAAGTGACATTCCTATTGAAACAAAGTCTCAATCTAAGAAATCACATGAACCAACATTTCAAGATATGTCATTTACAATAGACAACGTGCAAAACACACAAATGCAACAACATTAAACTCAAACATCTAATTTGAATATTATCTTGTCAAGTAGCACAACACCACAATATAAGATAGTTCAATTGGGACCACTGCCATATCATGAACCCATATTTGTGCCAATGCTACCAAGATGTGGAAGTGTTCCACCAATACCATCGAGGAGTGCACATTTGATTTAAATCAATTAACCTGCAACATGATACTCAACCTTCAATGACACATGAAGAACAAAACCTTTTACAAGGATTTGGATCAAATCAAGACCTTCAAAAAGAAATTGATCTAAATAACTCGTTAGATGCCTCATCAAATTTCAATTATCTAGATGACGTTGAAATGTTTGTTAACAATCTGAGGATTTAAAATAAAATAAATGAATTCTTGAACAAAATACATAAGTTGTTTTCTGACAAGTTTAGAAATATGATTGATAATGCTACAACTTTGAATGATCAAACTAATGTGCAAACACAACATGCAGTTGATAATATGTTAAGTTTTGAACCTCATCCAGATAAAACTAGTGCACAACAAGAGGTTCCAATCACACTACTTGATAAATGTGTCTCTAAATCTTTGAGTGTAAATGTTCCACCAAAATCGACATTTGAGGTAGTGAATAATCCATTGTAAACACTACACCATTTACGCAAGACCAAATGGCAATGGTGAAAACATTGGCGAATGCTACATATCCGAAGACATATCAAGTTCTTCAAAGTAGGTCGCAATTATAAATGTAAGATTATTTCATGACTGGGATGCCAAATATTACTGATATTCAAACGAATTCAATCACGATGTAACAAAATACTTATGTGCAACCGAGTTCAATAATGTGACAAATACACATTCACAAATGACACAAAATTTGTTGGTATGACCTTCAATCATGACAATGAAAAGAGTAAATAGTGGCATGCGACCTCAACAAATATTGAAATAATTGAAAAAGGCTTCATAGGCATCATCAAATATGCAAACACATAATGCACAACAACAACAATATTATTCTCAACAAAAAATGATATTGCCTTCTATGCCACTACAAATAAATACAAACTTGCACCAACAACAATCATTTGGACACACTTCATAGCAAGTTAATGCAAGTACCATTCCACATGTAAAAGTGAAACAACCTAAAGAACATAAGAAAATATTTTTGAAATTAATCAGATTCACATTAGGGCAGCAACAAAAGGCACAAAATTAACAAGGTCCAATTAAATAAACAACATCAGTACCAACAACAATATGTGCCTCAATATGCACAACAAGGGAAAACAAGCTATTATATGCCTCAACTACAACAACAATGATAGATAAATGGGCATTAACAACCACAAATGCAACTTCAACAACCCAAAGTACAACACCAACCATGGATGCAGATGGAAATCCCATCTCAATTGGCATAACAAAACACTCAATACCAAATAATGACAATTCCTCAACAACAAGAGCAATATCATAATGCATATGTGCCAGAGACACCAAAGACAACTATCTTTGAAAAACAACCATTTGGAGACATTGTATATCAACAAAAAGGAAATCCAAGGATGAATGATGAACCTCCACAATAATCTAATATAGTCATAGAACAAATTGAAAAAGTTGCGACAAGAAATTGGGGCATTACACAATAAAAGTGCCAAGAAGTTTTACACAGAACATGAATTATGTTGCAATCCATTTGATAAAATCTTGTAAATGCCTCCCTTTCATAAGCATTTTGAAGCACCAAATTTTGAAAAGTACAATGGAAAGAGTAATCCAAAAGATCACATCTAAGCCATTTATGCAGTATGCACTAAAGTAAGTTATGACGAAACATACCTTATGTGTTTATTCACATGAAGTCTCATGGGACAACCTATGGATTGGTATTCACATTTACCTGGTAACATAAAATCATGGATCGAATTGGCTGAGAATTTCATTTCTCATTTTGTATTCAACATCAACAATGAAATAACTATGTCAGATCTATGTAACACAAAACAAAAACCAATAGAATCGTTAATGAATTTCTTACAAAGATGGCGAATCCTGGTTAGTCGATGTTCTCTTGACATCCCCAAAGAACAACAAGTCAATTTATTCATTCAGAATCTGGTTCCCAAAATGATGTATGAGCTAAAGTTGAAAAGTCCAAGTACTATTGAGAAGCTCACTAAAAAAGGGAATGAGCATTGAGAATGTGTTTGTCGCCAAAGGGGCGATTAAGATCAATAAAGATAATAATAATTTCAACTTGGGTGACAAGAATAATTTTTGGTTTAAGAACAAGAATGTCGCTAATGATGGTGTAGTCGAAACAAGGACAATAAGAATGAATCAACCCAAATTTCTTATAAAAGGATCAAGTGCTTTGGCTTCCCAACATAGACACAATGTTAGGATTCCCAAAGATACTGAGAGGGGGGGGGGTGAATCAGTATCTCACTAGTGTAGAAATTTATCTGACTTAAAACATGAAAAGCATATTAAAACTGTCTACCGGTAAACTAGAAATAATGCAGTAAACAAGAATAATAGTAACCACATGAGAAGCACACCATAACATAGTATTTTAACGAGGAAACCCGATGTGGGAAAAACCTCGGTGGGATTTGTGACCCACAATATTTGCTTACTAGCCAATAAGGGAATATTACTCTTACAATAGGGGCCTGCACGTGCAGGAAGGCCAAGTGCCTAGAGCTCACTGCTTAATTACAAAAGAAGTCACACTGACGTACAAAAATGGATTATACTAATCCAATGTCTTGTACTGCTTCAGATTAGCATCTGCTATGCTAGATTCAGTACCGGTTTAAGCTCTGCTACATACATAAACCCTTAACCTATAATTCACACATTAGGTCTGCATAATTTTGCCTCTCCTTATTACAAAATGATCTACAATGATCTCATACATATATGAGTCATATTACAACTCGCCATGTCGGCTTACAATGATTTTATAATTAATTACAAAATATATTTTAAACAAAATTCTTGTCGCCCAGGATGCCGATATCCTTCCTTTCACTGCTGGTGTTCTGTGTGCCGGTGTAGAGTCTATTTGTCGATACTAATGCTGATTTCTTTGTCTTTCCGGTATCCTATGATTGCAAGGTTTCCATCAATGACAAAACCTTCAATCACTTACAATTTCTCATTGGAGTGTGCATTTGCCAACACACAAAACCAAACAAGTAACATAATCCAACAACCACAAAATCAACAAAGAAATCAACAACAATAAGGACAACAACAAGGTCAACAACGTAGCCCTTTTAGATCAAGAGATGGGCCTCCCCATCAATTTACGCCATTGGGAGAGCCTATTGAATTAGTAATGAAATGATTGATCTAAGAAAATTTCATCAACTTGCCAAATGTCAAAGAGGAATTGTTAGTAAAGCCACATTGGTAGAATGATAATGCATACTGTGAATATCATAGGTCTAAAGGACATAAAATTGCATTGTGTTTTCAACTAAAACATCTTATCCAATATTTGCTTGATTGAGGGGTGATTAAGGTAGATCCATATGCTGGAAATAATAATATCGATCATATAATTTTCAAGACTTCCTTACTTGATCATGGCAAGGGAAAAGCTTCCTCATCAAATTTGAATCAAAAGAACAATATGAATTACACCAACCCAAGTCACAACAATGTCATTAATTTCTTTCATGTGTCAGATGATTGTGTGTTGACCTTGAGGGTAAAGGAACAAGATCCCTCATGTGCAATGACCACCCGTCAATCAAAAATAGTCCTAAAAGGAGAACCTTCCAATCCACCTAAACCAATCTCAATGACTCAGTATTGTAGACACTCAAAATTGTCATGTCTAATTAAATAAATGTTTTATTTATTTAATTATCTAAGCCTAATTCTTCTATTAATTAAATAAATCTTTATTTATTTAATTAATTCATTTATCCTCTTCTAGCCTTATTTCTCATTTGAATAAATACATTTATTTATTTAAATTATCATTTTCCTAAATTAAATAAATATCTTATTTATTTAATTATCCCATTTCCTCTATTAATTAAATAAATATTTATTTATTTAATTAATTCATTGGCCTTTTTCTACACATGACACATGTCATTCATCTCTTAATTCCTACACTACTTACCTCTTTCATTATTTTATTATTTCTTCTACCTACCCTCTAATCATAGCCGACCTCCTTTTTACACCTCTCAATCTTATCCCTCCATTTCATATAGTGTCTTCTATTTAAGGAGATGCTTCTTTCATTATCAAACCCTAATCACTGATCTTAAGGACTTGACTATACTACGATCCTACTTGCAGCCACATTCCGTTCTTTGTTGAGCTCTTGTGCACATAAAATCTGAGAGCAAATATATCAAGCAAGATCAATGGAGATAGGAAGAATGGAGATCAAAAACCTATTGGACATGTGATGGTATAATCTTTGTGATTTCATTTGATTTGAATTGTCTTAGGTGATCTTCATATGTTATGGTGGATCTTTGTTGTTGTTAGGCTAGGGTTTTGGTGGTTGAATTCATTTAGCCTTTCAATCTTGTTATTATTGTTATCCATTTTCACCATACACATTTTGGCACACCCGGTGGGACTCTTGTCCCTTTGTATTTAACCTCCTTGATGCAGATTTTGTGTTTTTGAAGTTGCAGATCAGACGTTTTCGACAACATTTTTTATATTTTCGCGTCTGCGTGCATTCGGATAGCATTCTTGATTTTCTGGTGCGTCTACGACAACTTAAAACGCGTCTGTGCTATTGGCAACATTTTTGTTTTGCAGGTTTTCGAAAATCGCGTTTATGTCATAAAGTCGCGTTTGTGAAGTTTTTAGCCGCGTCTGTGTTCGAAAATCGCGTTTGAGTTCTCGATACATGTCTGTGTCTCTCAGAACCGCGTCTAGGTCACAAAACCGTGTCTGTGAAAAGGGTAACTGCGTCTGTGTTCGACAGTTTCAAATTTTGAGATTTTTATTGATTCAATTTTCGGATTTTCCATTTAGGGTTTCAGATCTGGTTTATTTTGAGCTAACATTTTCAGATCTAGTTAATGAAATTGGTGCAGCTTGTCTTGGAAGCAATACGTTTGGTTGAAGGCCCCTATTTTCACAAAGTCTTTTAGGTTTAAAATTTACCTAACTTGTGTGCTTGCAGGAAGGGGTGATTATTTGAAACAATCCAAACTACTAATAAATCTTTGTTGCAGGTCCTTGACAAGGGTTTTTGGATTTTTATTGTGTGTCTGGTTTTCATAGACTAGCAAACACTTCCATTGGTGCACTAAAATTGAATCATTGTCTTTTGTGTCTTGAGCAATAGGCTCTTTTTGTTTAATCTTTAGAGGGCCTGTCTTCCCGTGTGGTCATTAGGACTACTAGTGAGAAGAGAACGACCCAAGTGGTAGCGAGGAAAACCCACCTCTTTCGAACCACTATAAACAAATGTATTCATGGTGAAAACTATGGATAACGTGTGCTGATTAGTTCATACCGACACTATGTCTCCCCATAAACCCATTTGATCAAATTTATTTGATCATTTGTAGGGCGTAACCCCTACCAACTAGAAGCCTTCTGTATTTACAAAGTTGAAAGTGCCGCATGTATGGCCACACAAGCGGATGCCCTTACTAGCACCTTTTTGTTTTAGAAGCCCAAATCCTTCTAGTTGTTGGGGTAGGAGGTTGGACCTCTGGTAGCGGCCCACACACATACGGTTCTTAGTAGAGATACAAAGTTTGCCATGGGGATTGATGCTTGGCTAACCCGAGAAGTGAGTGCCGAGGGTGGAGCCAGTGAGGTCAAGCATCTAAGTGTCCGCTTTGAATAGCGTAGCCTCGGGGGTAAAACCCTATGTGGGATCAACAACTATTGTCTTGGCCAGCCATAAGAATTGTGCTTGACTTATTTTAAACATTCAAACATTCAAGACCAAACAGCAAAACATTGTGTCTTTTGTGTCTTCAAGTGTATGCAAAACAATTTTACATCAAACAACACACTTTTCTTGGAGTCATTTTGAGTCTAAACACTTACAAACATTGAGTCCTCATCAACATTATGTCCTCTTGTCACAAAAAAAATAGTCAAACAGTCAGATTTGGTCACAACAAAAATGACTTCACAGATTGGAAAAAATTGCACAAATTTTACAGAAACGCGTCTGTGTCTATTCTAATCGCGTCTGTGTCATCTAGCTGTGTCTGTGAAGGGCAGAATCGCGTCTGTGTGTCTAACAATGTTTGTGTTGAATAGAGACACGTCTATGTCGGGGAACAGGGTCTGTGAAGTATATAGGCGCGTCTGTGTCCAGAATTGAATTTTTTTTACATTCCAGCAAACAAACACAACCAGTTTCAGAATTCTTGAGCTTCCTAGGTTGTTTCTCCAGGGTTTCATCTAGCATTCAACCTATCTTTGGGTCTCACAAAGTCCATCATTGCTTCACATCTTGCTTTACGTTCACACTTGTCTAAACTTGAGTCAAAAGGTCACTTGCTTGTCCTCATTATACTTTGTCAACACACTACATACAACAACACTTTTCTAACTGGTCCCTCATCAAGGTTTCTTACCTTTGGGTCTCATTTGGTCTTACTTAGAGTCAAGGTCAACTTACCTCATCAAGAGAAACTATCCTCTCTTTGGAAGTCACATCTACTCTACTACATACATACTTGGTCTTACACTTTGGACATTGCAAGTACACCTCAAATTCATTTACACTCCATCCAACTCTTGGTCTTCCATACTTTTTCCATTTTCATCTAGTCTCACACATCTTGGTCAATACCTAGTTCATGGTTGAAACTCGTCTTCAAAAATCTAGGAGAGAAACTAAAGAGGCTCAAGAGTCCGCAAACATGAGTTCTTATGAGTATGACAATGATATCTTTTTCAATCCTGATCACACTACATTGCCTGACATGGATGTCTATAGAAACATTCCAAATGTTGAGAACACGGACACTACAAACAACAATGCTACACATAATGACAATATGGACAACTTGTCAATACATTCAGTAGATGTGGAAGAATCCATTATGAATCCCCATTTCAATCGGTTGGTTGAGGAAATAACGAGGAGAGATAGACAATACTTCTTACAAATGATGGCACAAAGTGGAGCCAAGATACCTCATGATTTTGACATGTCTCAAATAATGGAAAATCGACCTTTGCAACAAATTCACTCCAATATGGATCAAAGGAGACCTAATAGTGGAGGAAATAGAGGACCATATATGGTACCTGAATCACCATCGTCTTTGCTTCAAAAACTAGAGGTCCCACATACACATGGTCAAGCATATGATACTCACCTTCGTAGACCATTATGGAAGTCTTACACAGACAGATATGCTCAATCACATACTCAAGCTATGGATCAACCAAAACAATTGGATATTCAAAGGCATGCTCAAAATTTGGGGGCCACACATTAGAACATGACATGCCTGTAGAGTATGGTATACATGCACAAAATAGATATGGTGTTCCTCAACATGAATCTATACCAAGTGGTCCATATATGCAACATCACTATAGACCTCCTCCATATGAACATGTGTATGATCAATATCATCCATATATGCAACATGCTCCTCCTCCAATGGGTGCCTCAAACATGGGGTATGGTTCAAGAAGTCGATCTCCACCTAAGAGCAATTTGGAGCAACAAATCAGGGACTTACAAAAGAAAATGAAGGACATAAATACACCGAAGCCAACATACACAATGAGAGAAATATGTCCTTATCCATTTGACAAGAGCATTCCAATGCCTCCATTTCCTACACACTTTGTGACACCTAAATTTGATAAGTATAGAGGAAAAGGGGATCCTAAGGCACACATAAGACAATTTTTCATAGCTTGCATTGAGGTAGCAGCAGAAGAGACATATTTGATGAGATTATTCCCACAAGGCTTAGGTGATCAAGCTATGGAATGGTTCTCCCAACTCCCACCTGGTATTAAGTCATGGGGTGACTTAGCAGAGGCATTTATTCAACATTTCTCCTACAATATAGAGACAAAAATATCAGTCACTACTTTATGCAACACCAAGCAAAAAGAGGGAGAGTCTTTTGCATCATTTTTACAAAGATGGAGGAATCTAGCTAGCAGATGCTCTTGTGAAATTCCACAAAAACAAATGGTAGAGATGTTCACACAAAACGTTAACAAAGACATTGGTTATGATCTAGGAAAAGCTTGTTTGTCCACCTTCAAGGATGTCATTGAAAAAGGCTTAGCAATAGAGAAGGTCCTAATTGAACAAGGAGTCATTAAGATATTCAAGGAAAACAAAGATGACTTTAAAGGAAAAGACAAGCCAAGATTTTGGAATAAAAACAAGAACATAGTCAATGATGGTGTTGTTGATGCCAATACAGTGCGACCCAAATTCATCTTTTCGGGATCAAGTTCTACAAACAATCAAGTGAATACTCAAACAACTTCTAGATCACGAAGGAAGTACACTCCATTGGGAGAACCACTTGAGTCAGTCTTCAAAAAGTTAGTGGCAAACAAGGTAATCACAGTTCCAGATTTTCCTCCATATGAACCAATGGTTAAACCAAATTGGTGGAATGATGATGAGTATTGTGAGTTTCATAAGAGCAAGGGTCATAAAACAGGAAATTGTCATCGACTGAAGAACATCATACAAGATCTCATTGATAGAGGTGACCTTGAGATTGAGGGACACTCATCCAATCAAGAACATGAGATGTTTAAGGAGCCGTTCCCAAAGCATGACAAGCGAAATGCTAAAGTCACAGATGATCAAGCCAACTATACTAGAGCACCTTACAACTATGATTCAACTATCAATCACATCTTGATGGACAATCATGTCTCTACTATTATCATCAAGGACAAAACTCTTGAGAGTTCTACCCAGCGACCCAAGATTGTCCTAAGAGGTGTTGGATCTTCTTTCGAACCTACCTCTGAATGTCATGTTACAACTCGTTGAGGTAAAATCACTTTGCAAGGTGCCTCCACTAAAAATACTGCTTCTTCATCAACCAAACCTGAATATGACCTTGTAGAACAATTAGGGAAAACATCCGCACTCATCTCCATACTTGAGCTCTTACGCATATCCCCCGCTCATAAAGCTATTCTTGACAAAATCTTGAGAGACATTGCCATTCCTACTGATCTGAATGTGGACCAGTTTCAAGCCATGGTGGGATACCTTTCCATTCCACACTCCCTTACATTCACAGAAGCCGATGACGCCTCTGTGAGTCAGCCACATAATGCACCACTACATGTTGAAGCCTTCATACACAAACATCGAATAAAGCGAGTCTTGATAGATGGAGGAGCTGGTCTAAACATTTGTACATTGAGCACCATTAAACAATTGGGATATTCTGATAAAGCTGTGAATTCAACAAATCAAATCACCATCAAGGCATATGATGATGAAGAATGCTCATCCAAGGGCACAATCACCTTGCCTCTCAGAGTTGGGCCAGTTACAAAGGATGTGGTTTGTCAAGTCTTGGATCTAGATCTCACTTATAATATATTGCTAGGACGTCCTTGGATTCATGAAATGAGGGCAGTCCCATCGACATATCACCAATGCATTAAGTTTCCTCACAATGGAGTTGAGGTAACAGTTAATGGTGATCCTAATCCGTTCATATATTGCAATAACCTGAGATCACATACTGAGACCATCATTCCTAGTAATCGTGAAGCTGTTCCTTCTTCGGCATACATTGATCCTGAGTCATTGAAACCTTCGACATCAAAACAAGGTGAGCTTAAAGGCAAATTTCAGGACAAAGGCATGGGAGAATACACTTTAAATCAGACCATGTACTTACAACAAGTCATGAATTCTCCAAAATAATATGGAAGACCACATCCTAACAAGCAAATATCCATCATGGTATTCAAATGGGACCCTACTACCTTTCAAAGATGGGGTGAACTGGAAGAGGAAGACTTATACAAAATTCTCTATAAAGACATTGAAGATGACACACAAGATCACATCAATATACCCTGTGAGAAATATGGCAAAGGCTTCAAGATTCTACAAAAATTCGGGTATGATGGAAAAATCCCTCTTGGGTTACGAAAGGAAGGTATCATGGAACCTTTACAACCTGAATTGACTGTAAAAAGGGAATGCTCGAAGGGACTTGGTTTTCTGACTTCCAAGATCCACACTAAAAGGACAGAAGAAGCATTACAAAGCAAAGCTACCAAAATTCAACAAGAGGATCGCTATTCCACAGACTCCAACAAATGGGAATGGGGTTCAGACAAATCCTCCAATGACTATGAGCTCACCGAGACATTCAGAGAGCCAGATGAACCCACAGAAGAAGAGGAATTTTATACAAAGTTCAGAGTTGGTCAAGAAACAACCTATGAGGAGGCCACATAGTCTTTGTCTCAAGGTTCTAGGTTGAAATCACATAGGATGAGAACACGTGTCCCAGAATGCACTACTAGTGATGACAATTTGGATTTGCTTGCGATCGAAACTGATGAAGAGAGTGCCATCAATGACCTTGACAATTACCTTGATATACCCGAATATAACCGCATCCTCACTCTTAGTCCCGCTAACTTCAAAGACATTAAAGGCCTTCCCCTTGTTCACCATCAACTCATTGACTGGGATCATGAAGGACTAGCACAATTTGACACATTCCAAAATGATGAAGCTATTATTGACTATCTTGGCATATGAGATGATCTTCCCCCTGAGGACCATAAAGCAGGATACACTATAGAACGTAACAACATGGCATATTTTGGTGAGGGTGTCGGACCTTCCAGTCGCAAAAATGTGAAAATAAGAACAAACCAAGGGTCTTATGGTGAAAACCACACTGTGGCGCTGTCTGACCCCAAAAAAGTAAAAAGAAAGGACATATCTGAGGGTGAAAACCTCTCTGAGGCACCCGAAGATGGAAGGCTCGACATTCTCCTAGCATCATATGAAGAAAAGTCATCCATGTTGGTCGAAGAGACTATCAAAACAAACATTGGTACAGAAGAGGTTCCACACAATATATTCCTAGCTCAATCATTGACAGAGTCAGAAAGGTCAAAATTTATAAGTTTCTTCAAAGAACGACAAATCCACTTTGCATGGTCATACGCTGATATGCCTGGACTGGATCCGGATTTGGTAATGCATCATTTGACAGTCAAATCGGGGGCAAAGCCAGTGAAACAGAAATTAAGAAAAATGCATCCACAAATGGCATTACTAGTCAAAGCAGAACTTGAGAAATTATTGGATGTCAGATTCATACGCCCAATTGATTATCCTGAATGGATCTCTAATTTAGTACCTGCCAGTAAACTAGATCGCAGCATCAGAATATGTATAGATTTTAGAGACATCAACAAAGCTTGTCCAAAGGATGACTTTCCATTACCAAATATTGACTTGATTGTTGATCTCACAGCAGGTCATGAAATGTTATCATTGATGGATGGATTTTCTGGTTATAATCAGATAAGGATCGCACCCGAGGATCAACACAAAACATCATTCACTTGCCCTTGGGGAACTTTCTGCTGGAATGTCATGCCCTTTGGGCTAAAAAATGCAGGTGCTACATATCAAAGAGCCATGACTACTATCTTTCATGATCTCATGCACGTAACCGTGGAAGATTATGTTGACGATCTCTTGAGTAAATCAATAGACAGAGATACACATTTGGACATACTTTCAGTCATCTTTGATTGGTTGGAAAAGTACAAAGTAAGGTTAAACCCCAAGAAATGTGTCTTTGGAGTAACCTCCGAGAAGCTCCTAGGATTCATTGTGTCTAAAAGAGGAATTGAAGCTGATCCAGCCAAAGTCAAGGCCATCTTGGAGATGCCACCACATAGAAATATTAGTCAACTTCGATCCTTACAAGGCAGACTCTAGTCCATACGAAGATTCATAGCACAACTTGCTGATAAGTGTAATCCTTTTCAGCACCTACTACATAAAAACATCAAATTCAAATGGGATGATAACTGTCAACAGGCTTTTCAGACGCTTAAAGATTATCTTTTGAATTTGCTAGTTTTGATGCCACCATTTCCAAACCAGCCTCTGTTACTATACATTTCAGCTACTCCAACAGCACTGGGGGCACTCCTAGCACAACAAATTGCTGAGGGAAAGGAAAAGGCAGTATACTATATCAGTCACACATTGGTGGGATATGAGCTAAACTACACACCAATCGAACGTGCATGTCTCGCCATGGTCTTTTCTTCACAGAAATTATGATATTACATGCTCACTCATAAGACTAAGTTGATTGCAAGAATCGATCCGTTGAAATACCTTCTCAATAAAGTAACACTTACTGGGCGACTAGCCAAGTGGGTAATGATCCTGAGTGAATTTGACATTGAGTATGTGGATAGAAAAGCAATAAAAGGACAAGCAATCGCAGATCAATTAGCAGATGCCTCCATGATTGATGATGTTCCTCTAAATTCAGAATTTCCAGATGAATCCATTTTAACAATATCACATTCAAAGCCATGGCAACTGTACTTTGACGGCTCATACACACAGCATGGGGCAGGAGCTGACATTCTCTTTATAACTCCTCAAGGGGACTCTATACCAAAATCATACCGCTTATCATTTCCTTGCACTAACAATATAGTGGAATATGAGGCATTAACAACTGGACTACGGATTGCAGTTCAGTGGAAGATCCAGGAACTTCGTGTTTTTGGGGATTCTCAACTTGTCATCCATCAAGCAACTGATGATTACCAAACAAAAGATGAAAAATTAATGCCTTACAAGAAAATGGTGGATGAACTCAAACAACACTTCACAAAGATAGATTTTGAGCAGATACCAAGAGAGCAGAATCACGCTGCAGATGCCATGGCTACAATTGCTTCACTGCTCAATCTACCTCCAAATGAGACCTGCTATGAGTTCTTGGTAGATAACCTTTTGGTTCCTTCATATGAGATCACTCCTACCGAGATGATATGTGTTGTCGGTCCTGAGTCCTTGTTATATGGTTCCATTTTCACATACCTTCGTGATAATATTCTACCTCCTGATCTATCAAATAACCAACGTCGCACCTTCATTCGCCAATCCTCTCGATATGTCATTTTAGCTGATATCCTATACCGGCAAGGTCTAGATGGCACTCTTCTTAGATGTTTAGAAAGTGACGAAGCTCCGATTGCGTTACGTGAAGTACATGAAGGGATATGTGGTCCACATGCTAGTGGTCCTACCTTGGCCAAGAAACTCATCAGGAGTGGATATTACTGGCCCAATATGAAAAAAGACTTATATCGGTTTGTCAAAAAGTGTAAGAAATGTCAAATTCATGGAGACCTCATATATGCACCAGCACAAGAACTACAACCACTTGCGTCTCCTTGTCCCTTTTGTTAGTGGGGACTCGATCTCATGGGCAAGATTCACCCTCCTTCTTCTCATGGTCATAAATTCATTATTACTGCCATAGAGTATTTCACAAAATGGATTAAAGCCGTGCCTCTCACACAAGTCACTAGAAAATAGATTGCCACGTTCATCCTTAACTATATTATTTGCCGATACAGTATTCCTGTTTCCATTATCACTGATAACGGGCGTCCCTTCAAAAATCAGGATGTTCGTGAACTCTGTGACCGCTTCCATATTTCCCATCGTTTCTCCACACCATATTACCCCCAAGGTAATGGCCAAGCTGAGGCATCTAATAAAATAATCCTTAAAATCCTCAAGAAGATAGTCGACGATGCTGGCCGTAATTGGCATATCCAACTAAATCCTGCACTTTGGGCCTATCGCACAAGTGTTCGCACACCTACAGGAGCTACACCCTATTCACTTGTCTACGACGCTGAAGCCATCTTGCCTATTGAGGTCGAGTTACCTTCTTTACGGGTCTCTTTGCAAAACATCATCAACGATGAAGACTATAGGGTCTCTTGCTTACAAGAACTGGAACTACTGGATGAACGGAGACAAACTGCTTTTAATCATCTCAAAGCTTACCAACAACGAATGAGTCGCAGCTACAATCATAAAGTCAAGCCTCGCACATTTGAGGTAGGTGACTTGGTTTTCAGAGAAAACCCCAAGAATCAACAAGACAAAGAGAAGAAGGGCAAGTTTGAACCAAACTGGCTTGGTCCCTACATCATCACAGCAGTATATGGATCTGGGGCATATTAGCTCTCAACTACAGAAGGTGAACCTTTGGAGGATCCTATCAACAACATGCACCTTCGTAGGTTCTACACATAGCTCTTCGGAATATCCTAATTCAAAAATACAAAAAAATCAAAAATTTCAAAAATACAAAAAAAAAAAAAAAAAAAAATTGAAAAAAAATAAAAATTATAAAACAAAAAAAATCGTTACTTGGTGAAAACCTGGCAAACAGGTGCCTTGTGACACAAAAAAAAAAAAAAATCAAAAAATCAAAAAAAGTAAGGAGAAATAATTTCATCCAACAGTGAAAACCACTTCAGTGGCGCCCTGGGCAAGTACCGTGGTGAAAAATGGGTCACCAGCGCCATGCATAGAGACATTGCTCCTCCCTCCTTCAGGATTCACTTTCATCCTTTCACTTTGCATACACTCACAACCTATTCATTCATAATAAACTTACCCATTCCCATCATGGCTTGTTATTGATCTACCTAAGATTGGTTAGCCATTCATAATAAACCTCCCTTTTCATCCATAATAAATCAGATCTTATCTGTGGCTACGGCAAATCCTATGTCTAGTGATGGGTGTGGAACTAAGAACATCACATGTTTCAAGGAGTACAGTTTCTTCCAACTTCCTTCAGTCTATCCGCGCACAATCCGCAATAAAACAACATCTGCATTGCCTGTCCGCAATAAAGTTTCATCTTCTCCGCAATAAAGTATCAACTTCATGGATTCAGTTAGTTTCAGATGACACAACAGCAATAATGGGCTTCAACAAATCAAATCTTTCAACAGACTTAGACAACATTATGGTTCAGTGCTATCTATCCTTTTTGTGAAAGTAAACATTGTGACCACAATCAAATAAGATTTATACAAGTGACAAGAGACACTAAACTTGAGGACTATAGTGGATGTTGGTGTCAAGTCTTGGTTTTCTTTTGATTTTATCTTTTGGTGACATGTCTTTTAGCTTTTCCAGGATGTCTCTGACTAGAGATTATATCTCCAGGATGTCTTTGACTAGAAAGGCAAGGATGGGGTATCGTCACCTATTTGTATTTGTTGTCTATGGATTGTCTTTTAGTAATGCTATGACTTGTCCAAGGATATGAGGACACTATGAGTCTAGTGTGAACTGGGGCATTCCTTGTTTGTGACTGTCTTATCTCCATGCAAATAGGTACAATGACTTTCTGGGTTGAACATATACCTCGATTGTCATAACCTACTTGCCATAATAAAGCTCAATGATGATAATGCACAAGAAGCTCTTTCACTTTCATATCTTCTATCTTTCATCCCCCTTTCTTGATTGACTTCTATAGTCCTTCTTGAGTCCGTGTAGCCTGCTATCACATGACTGAGTATAATGACACACCAAAAAACATTTGCATTTCATGTAGTTTGCACCTGCATTACCACATATAAGTATTTCATACATACATACATATATCACAACTGCATCACATTCTGCACACAACACCTGTTATCACAATTTACATTTGCATTATCATATTCATTTGCATTACATACATTCACATTTGCATCATGCATCACATATAAAACATAAAAGAACAAAAATATATTGCATTGCATCATGTACATATTTGCATCCATATCATAAGTATCACATAAAACATACATCATAAGAGCATCTCATCACATAGGTACACATGCATATAGCTGCCACAAAGATGAATCATCTCATATATATATAATCATAAGTGTCATGATACAATGATGTCAAAATACATATAGCTACAAAGTCACCCGCAGGTGTCTACATCATCATACAAAAATGGTACAATGCTGATACATAGGGAGCCCTCTAAGGCTATGATGAGCTCCCTCCCTCGGAGCCGCCTAGCCTCGACAGAATCTGAGCCCTCGAAGGACCCACCCCAGGATCATCCCTCCTATCCCCTCTATCTGGTGGTGGTGGAGGACCCATGACCCCACCACTAGATGCCTGCCTCCTCTGACTCCCTCCCATAGCTGTTGCTATCCGTGATGGTCTATGGAAGCTCCTCGCCCACTAATCTACTGGCACTGCACCATAATAGAGGTCTCTCTAGTAGGCAATCTCCTCCCCTGCTCGCAGGACATAAGCATATCCTGCCCTTGTGTCCTCTGCTGCCTGTCTCCCAGCCCTCAGTGCTATCTCAGCCTCTGTATAGCGTTGAATACCCTGGTCTCTCTCCCACTTAGTATCTTTGAGCTATCTCCTGAGCTGATCCCTCTCCCTTTCCAACTCTTGAATCTCATCTACTTGACCCTGGCAGATCTCCCTGAGCTCAATCAACTCATCCTCCTCTACGTCAGCCCCCTCCGCCTCTGCCTGTGGCTCCCCCTGTACGGGTGCCTGCCTCTGTGCCTGTCCCTGAACTAGTGCCTGTACTAGCACCTATCCTTGTCCCTGTACCTATCCCTATCCATGTCCTTGTCTCTGTACCTATTTGGGACCTTGTGCTCTGGGACCCTGTCCTGCTGGCACCTGCACCGGCAATCCACCGCGACCCCTCACCACCTGAGCCTCTCTCTCCTCTCCACCCTCCCTCCGAAGTGCAACCCTCCTCTCTCCAACTACTCCCCTCCACCTCTGTCAACCTTTGCCCCCATCACCTCCACCATCATCATCATCATCATCCCCACCCCCATCTCCATCCAATAGCTCTCCCAGATCTGTTAAGCGTGGGAAGGGATGCTCTGCCTAGTATGCTGTATACTCGACATCCATGCTGACATCATCAATCTCTGGCCACATATCCCAAGGTAGGGGCACCATCTCTGCCAGCTGTGTAACTGCCTGATCATATGACAACAAGGGCCCAAACTGTACCTCATCCCTGACAGTGCATGCATACATGCCCGAGCCCCGTGGCATCCTTTGGATCCTGCCATATTGCCTGCAAACCCTGTCTACAAGCTGTCTCTCTAGCACATAAGGCATCCGCCCAATCAGATACTTGCTTCGGAAGGTGTAAGGAAGCTCAACTGCATCATCCTCCCACTCCTCGCATCCCAAGTATGGTCTTTAGATGACCACATCAATGTCATCTATCACTCGTCGTCAGTGCTCCAACCTGCCAATCCGTGGCTGCAATGTGATCATGTCGTATAGATGAAAAAAACTGCGTCCATGTCCCTTGCCTCTGAAGTGTATCGGCCTTGTCATTGGCAGATGCTCATAAGCCCACACCTATAGCAGTGTCACTCCATAGCCCAATCCCACTGATCCATGATATACGAACTGATGCAGCTCATAGTACAGGTGTGCCAGCACACACGGTCCCCAGGCATATCTGGTGTGCTGTGTCACCAGTGTCTCCAATGCTCCTCCCCAGCCCACAGCTAACCCTCGTGTCGCTCTATCAGGACACAGGAACCCATTGATCACTCCTCCTACCACTACCGGTAGCACTAGCCCTGTGGCTGTCATAGTGTCCCATGCCATGTGTCCTGCCCTCATCTCCAGTCCTGGGTCCTGGAATACTCGTCTCAGGGCCTCCCTGTCTCCATCTCAATCATAGGGGATCAGATCTCCATTGATCGGTATCCTCAATATCTTATAGACATCCTCAAGGGTGACTGTCATCTCACCCATCGGCAAATGAAACGTACAAGTCTCTGAGTGCCATCTCTCAGCCAGCGCAGTCAATAGTCCCATGTTTGCCCGAAACTCAGGCACATATAGTACATGTCTCAAGCCCATCTCCTTAATAGCAGCTCGCTCCTCAGCTGTCAACTCAGGTCGCAATCTCTGAGTCAATGAGAATCTCTCCCGTGACTCTAGCATCGACAAATACTCCTGCAGTCAAGCAAATCAATCATGTCAGTCATAGTGGCATTCACTGTTTATCACAAAATGTTACTTTTTATCTAAATGCATAGGGCATTCTATCCTAGTGACACTCCCTATTCATCACAAAGTGTTGCTATCTATCCTAGTGACACTCATTGTTCATCACAAAGTGTTTCTTCTATCCTAGTGGTACTCCCTGTTCATCACAAAGTACTATGTGTTGGGCACTCCTTGTTCATCACAAAGTGCTCCTCACATTTGCACTCCCTGTTTATCACAAAGTGCTGCTCATACTTTAAGTACTCCCTGTTCATCACAAATTATTCTATCTTGGTACCCACTGTTCATCACAAAGTGCCTTGATCTATTCTAGTCTTCCCTAGAGGACCTGCTTGAGTATATCCTCTCAGCAGCTTATCCAATCGACAGCGTATGTTCATCACAGAACTGCTGATTTGACCTGGAAGATGAAAGTTTGCATTTTTTTGACACAAATGCGCTTATAGACTGCACAGACGCGTCTGAACAACACAGATGCACTTGTATGACACAGACGTGCCTATGCTGTGCACATACGTGCCTGTATGACACAAACGCCCCTACATGACGTGCCTATATGACACAGACACGCCTGGCACCAACGCAGACATGCCTAAATGATTTTTGACATTTTTGAACCCTACTTCTAAGCGCATTTATTGCCCTATCTACCATGCATTAATGACAAAAATAAATGCATCAAAGTACGAGGAGGTTTGGTGGTACTTACCGGCTCTCCTGCCTTTGCTGGCCTCTGGAATCGGTGAACGCGATCGAATCTGTGAATGAAAGCCATCGTTGCTAACTGCTACTGCTCTTTTCCCACTCTACACTCTGATCTCATGGATGTATGGATGCCAATGAGGATGTCTTTCCCCCATGGTCTATCTTATAGCCTACCTTAGCCCTCGCCCTCGTTTTCCGAGTCAGTCTTCTTTATCTCGTGACTCTGTCACTTTATCCGGTTAGTCCATTCTATCCCATCTTTCTTATCAAGAGATTGTTTGCGATCTTTTCAGACATTTTCATCCAATATCTTGAGGGGGCATATCGTTCCCATACTGGGGCAACTTTGTATCAGTTCATCTTATCTTCTTTGAAACAACGCGACAAGCCACATTGTCTCAAAGAGGGGCAAAATGTAGACACTCAAAATTGTCATGTCTAATTAAATAAATATTTTATTTATTTAATTATCTAAGCCTAATTCTTCTATTAATTAAATAAATCTTTATTTATTTAATTAATTCATTTATCCTCTTCTAGCCTTATTTCTCATTTGAATAAATACATTTATTTATTTAAATTATCATTTTCCTAAATTAAATAAATATCTTATTTATTTAATTATCCCATTTCCTCTATTAATTAAATAAATCTTTATTTATTTAATTAATTCATTGGCCTTTTTCTACACATGACACATGTCATTCATCTCTTAATTCCTACACTACCTACCTCTTTCATTATTTTATTATTTCTTCTACCTACCCTCTAATCATAACCGACCTCCTTTTTACACCTCTCAATCTTATCCCTCCATTTCATATAGTGTCTTCTATTTAAGGAGATGCTTCTTTCATTATCAAACCCTAATCACTGATCTTAAGGACTTGACTATACTACGATCCTACTTGCAACCACATTCCATTCTTTGTTGAGCTCTTGTGCACATAAAATCTGAGAGCAAATATATCAAGCAAGATCAATGGAGATAGGAAGAATGGAGATCAAAACCCTATTGGACATGTGATGGTATAATCTTTGTGATTTCATTTGATTTGCATTGTCTTAGGTAATCTTCATATGTTATGGTGGATCTTTGTTGTTGTTAGGCTAGGGTTTTGGTGGTTGAATTCATTTAGCCTTTCAATCTTGTTATTATTGTTATCCATTTTCACCATACACAAGTATAATCTCCTTGATCATTTTTGAAAAACACCTACATAAATTTTGATGCTTGAGTTGTTAAGGATGTCTCCCATACATCGTGTTGTCTTAGACAAAGCCTTGACTGACTCAACAATACCTATTGATATTGATGTTGACCAATTTCAAGCTAGGATAAGACACCTTGCTACCTCCCAACACGTTTCCTTTTCAGATAAAGACATACTTTGTGATAAAACCCATCATAATGATCCCCTTCATTTCAAAGTTTTTATCCATAATTGCAAAATCAGACGATTTTTGATAGATGGTGGAGTGAGCCTCAATATATGCACTATGAGTCATAATTGGCCTTGGTTACTCAAAAAATGATATAGATCCTTCAAGGAAGACAACAATAAAAGCTTATGATGATGTTGAATGCCCATCTAAAGGAGTGATTGTCTTGCCTATCAAAGTGGGTCCAACAACAAAAAATACCTTGTTGTAGGTGCTAGATTTAGATCTCCCTTATAACATGATTTTAGGCCATCCATGGATTCATGCAATGAAAGTGGCTCCTTCGACTTATCACCAGTGCTTGAAATATTCATACAATGGAACCAAGATAACAATTATAGGATATCCTAGTCCATTTTATTTTTGTGTTAACCTAAAAGATACTCTACAATAGTAAGTGTCAGTCAATAGAGAGGCATATTTGCCTAATTATGTAGATCCCAATGCATTGTTAGAATCTGTCAAAGGAAAGATGAAAATACAAGATCAAGGTTGTGGAGAATATTTATGTCCCAAACATTCCTTATTGGAAAGCTACCTATGTCACTTAAATCACATGGAAAGCCACATTTGTTGAGAAAAGAATCCAAGACAACCATCCAATATCAATCCTCCACTAAATTAGCAAAGGCAGCTAAAAAAAGAAACATTGGATGATGATGTATCAGGGTGGCTTTATAAAGATGAAGCAGACACAACATACACTCCACCTATCAAATTACCAATAGAACAGTATGCCAAAGGATTTACCATAATGCAGAAAAAGGGATATAAATGATGTAGTGGTTTGGGACCTAACAAAAAAGGAAGATTGGAGCCTATCATACCCGAGATGTGACATAGAACTTTGGGTTTAGGTTTTGTGCCATTGCAAATTGGAACCTCATCTACCAAAGTGTCTAAGTGTGAAAAAGGGCATGATTCTGATGATGAAATGACACCTGAGGACACCTATCCTGAAATTCACTCTAATGAATGGAAGTGGGATTCATTTTCCTCTAGCTCTTATTCCATAGATAATGTCTTCATTGACCCTAAATATTTTCCTATGGAATAAAAACATGAAATTCCTATTCCTGTGAAAACATGTACTAAAGTTTAGATCGAATCATTTTGGAAACCAAGTACTGAATCTGACACAAGTAGCTCAGATAGTGATACCATTTACTTTTATGTCTTCACTATCTCACCCCAAAATTTTGTTGAAAATGATGATGACATACCTCTTGTATACCCACAACTTATCCAATGGGACCAACAAGGACCGCCAAAGTTAGACTACTTTGAAAATGATGAGGCAATATTAGAATTCCTTGAGCTTAGATAAGGCATATGAAAAGTCGATCATAATGATGGATTTTCTATTGATTCAGATTCAACATCATATTTTGGGGAGCCAACTTTGTCTTCTAGTCCCAAAAGTGAAAAAGAAAATTAAAAAGAAAAAAATCAAAAGATTAGGTCTTTGGGTGAAAATTGCAAGGTGCCCTTTGACCATGAAAAAGTAAAAACAAAGGACACACCTATGGGTGAAAACCTCTTTGAGGCATCCAAAGGTGGAAGATCGGGCATACCCTCACCAGGTTAGGACAAATCAACATTGCATTTGGAAATGACTTAAGAGATAAATTTGGGAACACCTGAAAACCCTAAGGTCATTCTTTTTACTACTTCCTTATCAGAAAAAGAAAGAATAGATTTTGTCAAATTTTTCCTTGAGAAGTAGATCAAATTTGCATGGTCTTACACACACATGCCCAACCTAGTCCTTCATCATCTATCACTGAAACCATGTGCAAAGCCTATCAAACAAAAAATAAGGAAAATGCATCCACAAGTGGCCCTACTAGTCAAAGTAGAACTCAAGAAATTGTTGGATGTGGGCTTTATAAGACCAATTGATTATGTGGAGTGGATTTCAAATTTGGTGCCAGTTAGCGAAGCAACTAGGGGCATAAGAATTTGCACTGATTTTAGGGATTTAAACAAAGCATGTCCTAAAGATGACTTTCCTCTTTCAAATATTGATATCATAGTTGACATGACAACTAAATATGAGATGTTGTCATTAATGGATGGCTTCTCTAGATACAATTAGATTCAAATTTCTCTCGAGGACTAGCACAAAACTACTTTTACATGTGCTTGGGGAACCTATTGTTGGAATGTGATGCCTTTTGGACTTAAAAACACAGGAGCAACATATCAAAGAGCCATGACAACAATTTTCTATAATTTCAAGCATACCTTGATGGAGGATTATGTTGATGACCTCTCATGCAAATTAATTACAAGAGATAGTCATCTTCCTATTTTAGGTCCAATCTTTTACTGGATGGAAGAGTACAAGCTCAAACTTAACCCAAAGAAATGTGTCTTTGCGGTAAAAATCTAAAAAACTGTTAGGATATATTGATTCTCACATATGCATCAAAGTGGATCCCACAAAAGTGAAAGAAATACTAGATATGCCTCCTCCCACCAATCTCTGCCAACTAAGAATCCTTCAAAGAAAATTGCAATCATTCTAGCGGTTCATAGCTCAATTGGAAAACAAGTGTCACCCCTTCCAACATCTACTGCACAAAGGGGTAGTGTTCAAATGGACTGAGCAATGTCAACATACATTTCAAGCTCTCAAATATTATCTCTTGTCACCACCTATGTTAACTCCTCCAAAAGAAGGAAAGCCATTTATTTTATACATCACTACAATAGACACAACACTAGGAGCTCTCTTCACCCAACAAGATGAAGAAGTTAGAGAGCGGGCTATTTATTATATCAGTTGGACACTAGTGGGTTATGAGTGAGCATGCTTAGCAGTGGTCTTTGCAATTCAAAATATTCAACATTATATGTTAAATCATAAGACATTGCTAGTAGAAAAGATTGATCCGCTGAAATATCTACTTAGCAGAGCAACTCTTACAGGCCATTTAGGAAAATGGGTCATGATTCTAAGAAAGTTTGATATTGAATATACTGAAAGAAAAGTAATAAAAGGAGAAGTAATAGCTGATCAACTCAAAGATGCACCTATCCAAGATGATCATCCAATGTTGACTGATTTTCCAGATGAGTCTATCATTGTTGTCACCACTTCCAAGGAGTGACAATTGTATTTTGATGGATCCCACACAAGATTTGGCTCAGGGGCAGGAATATTATTTGTAACCCCTCAAGGTGATGCTATTCCAAAGTCTTACCATATCACTTTTGATTGTACCAACAATATTTCAGAATATGATGCTTTGGTTACTGGACTCAGAATAGCAATTCAGTGGCACATTATGTTAGAATTTGCATGAAGATTGCATTAATAAAATGTTATTTGGTCATTGATGTCAATTGAACTGGTAATGGTATTTATGATATTGTTGATATTGTTGTTATTATTGATATTGTCTTGTAACTGATAGGAAGAGCTTTGAGGAAGATGTTGTAAACCAGTATGTAAGTTTGTGAGTTGAACCGGTAAACCGGTGTATAAGGTTAAACCCTTTCTATGCAATGTAATTGGTAAACCATACCAGCTGTTTTTGTTAAACCCTAACCGATCAAGTTTGTTGGTTTAAGATCTAATGATGAGCGGTAATGCTGGTGACAAGTGTGATCATTGTATGAGGATTAGTTTAGATTATTTTGGTGCGTTTGTTTGTTTGTTTGTCTAGGGAATGAGCAAAGTGGATTGCATCTAATGCATAGCGCATGATGAGTTACAAAGTTTGATGAAGCAGCGATCATGGAGTGGTTGGAATTTTATTGAAGAATGTGTATACATTGCTATGTAAATCCAATGGTCACACTTGAACCGATTTATTTGTAATCTCTATGAGAGAATTAGGTTTTTGTTGTGTTACCGACCTAATTGATTTGTATTTAAGATCGATGAAGTTGTTTGTAAAGTTGTTGGCAAAGTTTTGGTAGAAATCAGTTGAGTGTGTGGTTTCCTAACCGAAGAATGGATCTATAGTTTGAGTAAAGGCAGATTGAAGCTTAAAAGGATCTGATCAAGAAAATGTAGTGCTATTCAGACAAATCAAGAAAAACTGTTGTTTTCTAACAATTACAATAGAAGTGAAATCCCCTAACCGGGTAAGCTCTAACAAGGTGATCTGTTAGCTTGGATTTTCAAATCCTCTACCGAGGTTACTCCTAACAGGTTATTTTATTTTCATCAAGGCATTTTGTAAATCCCTTAATCGGGTGATTCCTAACAGGATCAGTTCTTAATATGACTTATTATAAAATATTTAATAGGCTTGGCTCCTAACAGGACGAACTTCAGAAGAGTTCAGATAGCTATCTTGTGAGTCTCATCTCACCGTGCTTTTTACCTATTTGGGTTTTCCATGTATAAATATTTGTTTTATGTGGTGAATGTTTTTGTCGTTATGATCTTATTTGTTGATTTGATTGACTACTTAACTATTCTGATACGACATGATAACTAGAAGCATTGAGGGATGAAGTGTGTTGATATATGATTAAGCATTTTGAGGTTTATAAGATTGTAGCTATTTACTATTAAGTTGTTATAACAATTAACCGGTTGATGTTGAGTATTTATCTTGATAGTGAAATTTTACTTTGTGAGTTTGAGTTTGAGATTGCAAAGTTTGTATCAGTTTTTCAGTTTACAGATTCAACCCCCCTCTCAATAACCTACCAGATAATTTTTCTTTCATTACACTATCACATTACACATCTACAGGTCTATGGATATTCTCAGCTAGTCATCCACCAAGTAAATGATGACTATGAAACAAAAGATGAAAATCTTCTCGCTTATAAGCACATGGTATAATTCTTCAAGACAAAATTTGTTGTCATCCAAATTAATCAAGTCCCCCAACTTCAAAATAAATCAGTGAATTCTATGGCTACTATTGCTTCCATGTTAGACATGCCACACAATATGGATAGGTGTGAATTTTTGGTGGAACAATTTTTGATCCCTTCTTTTGAGATCCCAACATCAAATATTGTGTGTGTCCTTGTTGGTCCTAATTCCTTGTGATATAAGGAAACCTATGAATACCTAAAATCCCAAATTATTCCTCCAAACCTTTCTATCAACCAACACCGATGCTTTATAAGACAAGCTATGAAATACATCATCATTGGTGATACCCTTTACGATTTCTCTTTTGACCACACCCTCCTCAGGAGTTTGGATTCTGATGAAGCACAAATGGATTTACATAAAGTTAATGATGGTATATGCGAGGTCCATTTCAATCATCTTATCCTAGCTAAAAATTTGATTCGAGATGGATATTATTGGCCGACAATGGAAAAAGAGGCCCATTATTTTACTAAAAAATGTTACAAATGCCAAATGCATGGATATTACATTCACGCACCAGCACAAGAGCTTCAATCTATCAAATATCCATGGCCCTTTTCTCAATGGGGATTGGATCTCATTAGAAACATTCATCCAACATCAACAAATGAACATAAGTTTATCATAACAAACACAAAAATATTTCACAAAATGGATTGAGGCTATACCTATGATATATATCATTGCACATAGATTTCCAAATTCATTTGAAATTACATTATATGATGATATGGGGTCCTTGTTGCTATAGTCATAGATAATGGTCATCTGTTCAAGAACAAAGACGTCAAAGAAATCTGTGAGAAGTTCCACAAACACCACTTCTCAACTCCATATTATCCACATGGTAATAGCCAAGATGAGGCATCCAACATGACCATCATCAAAATACTCAATAAAATTGTCAATAATGCTGGTCGAGATTGACATGTGCAGTTATATCCATTTTTATGGACATGTTATACTTCTATCCACACTCCTACTGGCACAACACCTTATTCCTTGGTATATGGTGTGAAAACTATTCTACCTTTGAAGGTCAAGATTCCATCCTTGCAAGTCTTCCTACAACATCTAATTGATGATAAAGCATATAGAGTTTCTAAGTTGCACCAGCTTGAAATTTTAGATGAAAGGCGTCAGACAACTCTAACATATTTGCTAGCATACCGAAATTGTCTCTTTTGCACCTACAATAAGAAAGTCAAACAATGACACTTTAAAGTGGGAGGCTTGGCCCTAAAAGATAACCCTAAGAATTCACAGTCTACTAAGATCATCAAAAGAAAATTTGAGCCTAATTGGGTTGGCCCTTTCATGGTCACTTTAGCATATGGCTCAGGTGCTTATCTGCTTGCAACCCTAGAGAGAGAAGCACTATCAGATCCCATGAACAACATGCACCTGCAGAAGTATTAATATGCATAAGTTTCTTTCAACAGTTCTTCAATATGATCTTGAAAACAACATGCACCTCCAAAAGTATTATACGACCAAATTTGGTGGCCTATTATAGGCCTTACACATTGCATTTGAAGAAGGGTACACAAAGTTTTTACAAGTTTCTTCATTTTGCACAACATGGTTTAAAACTCAAAGTTTATTTGACATATGCAAGTATTTCAAAGAAATGATAGCAAAACATTGCATAGAAATAGCTTTTCCATTACAAGAAATGTGTAAGGTCTCCCACACAAGCCAAGGGAATAGCTGACTAATAGATTTAAATATATATTTCATACAAATATGAAAATAAACTACTAAGGTGACCTGCCATTGCCTAGAATGACAAGCCCAACTAGAAAGAGTTGTTGAACTTCATCTATCCATCCACTCCAACTTCTTCTGCTCCCATTCCAAGAGTACCTACAAGTCAACTTATATTTTGAGTTAGAGCAATGAGCATCATCATACTTCCATATTCAAACTCAACAGAAATATAGTCTATTTGCATATGAGACCAAAATATATGCATATAGCTATCAGTGAGTTAGATTCAAAAGAAGATGCCAGATGCATGCTAGAGAAATTGAAGAGTATCAATCACCGAGGCATCTTATCATGAGACTAAAAGATGCATTTATTTTTCTAACTTGTTTGTTCATCGTGCAGATACAGTTACATAGAGAATTACTAATTTATCATTCAAGCATGTGGTGTAAAATGTGTCTCCCACAATGGTTGAGCCCAACATGCTAACATATGAATATTGCTTCATTGAGCAGGGACTCATCATTCACAACAATGAAAATTTCAAGATCAATATTATGGATGACATGCTTGTGTCTAATGGAACCATAGTGGCATATCAAACAACCAGATAACCCCAGTAGGGTCTCAAAGATTTAGTAAACATGGCTATTACAAAGTACGAGGCTTGCAGGTACATACAGATTCTAAGAAGACAGTCTTATAGGAAATAAAAGAGATTTAAAACCTACATTTTAGAACTATGAGCAGTCACAGTCCATTTAGGACACTCAAAACAATCACTTAAGACTAAGTAATAGAGGATGTGAATACAATGTTAGTGCTAGTAATGTAGCATTTATGGCAGCGAGTCAAAGACTCAATTAAGTACAACCTAAGACAAGGGTTTGATGTCAGTTCATACATAAAGAAGCTACAAGTATAGATCACTGTCACTAAGAGGCATCTCTGAGCATCATATTATAAACTATGACAAAATGCATTGATGTTTTGTGAATTTCATTTACAGTCAACATGCATGCATGAAAGATGACACCATGAGCACTTCAATAATAAGGGCAATGAGAAACAATTTAGAGCCTAGAAAATAGTCCTAAAACACAGGGTCAAAACATAATCTCTATGCTCAAGAACACCATTAATTAAAGATTACTTAAGATCACCATCAATGTTACAATATCATCAAATAGATGCAAAGGAGGGGATTACTAACATTGACACTATCAGAAAAACTCATAAGGAACAGTCATAAATAACTTCACAAGAATGATGATACCATGAAGGAATCCTGTAGCAATCATCACAGAGCCTAATCCAAGATACATAGCATTTCACAATGAAGGCATCATCTGTAATAGCCAACAAGAACATCCATGACAGTCATATTTGATGGTATGATGAAATAATAAGGATCCAGTCAACTACTGAGAGGGGGGGGGGTGAATCAGTAGATAGAAAAACTGATATTAACTTCACCAATCTCAGAAACAACTTCTCAAAGTAAACTTAAAACTATAAATGTAGTATCACTGTCAAGATTAAACTGTCAAGTTAAACCGGTTGACTGTTACAACATATTAACAGTAAACAACTTAAAACTCATAAGCATCCAAATATATTTACTCACATAAGTAACACTTCATTTCATATTATTGTCGGTTATCATGACTTATCAAAGTGGATTAAGTAGTTAAGAAAATCAACCAAAAAAAAAATAACCACAAAAACATTCACCACTTGACACAATATTTTTGACATGGAAACCCAAATGGGAAAAACCACGGTGAGATGAGACTCACAAGATAACTATCTGAACTCTTCTGAAGTTCACCCTATTAGGAGCCAAGTGTGTTAAAGATTTTACAAAAAAGTCATGTTAAGAACAGATCCTATTAGGGACCACTCGGTTAAGGGATCAACTATAATGACTTGTTAGAAGCAATACCCTATGAGGAGTAACCTCGATAGAGGATTTGAAATCCAAGCAAATGGACCACCTAGTTAGAGGATTTAAATAACATAAATCTTGTTAGAGCTTACTCAGTTAAGGGATTTAATTGTTTTAATTGTTAGAAAACAATAAGAGTTTGCTGATATGTTTGAATAACACTACACTTTCTTGTTCAGATCCTTTTCATGCTCCTATCTGCCTTTACTCAAACTGCAGATACATCATCTAGTTCAGAAACTACACACTCAAGTGAAACTTTGCCAACTCTTAAACAAATCAATTAGGTCAGTAACACTAAAAAAACCTAATTCTCTCATAGAGATTACAAACAAGTTGGTTCAAGTATTACCATTGGATTACATAAAAATCTCTACACATCATTCAGGAAAGCCTCGACCTCTCCTTGATCACCACTTCATTGAACTTAGTATCTCATCACATGCTTTGCATTACATGCAATATACTTTCTCATTCCCTAGACAAAAAACATTAACTCAACGCGCCAAAATCACTTTGAAACTCTCTTCATACAATATGCATACATGTCGTAATCATTACCACTCATCATTAGATCATAAACCAATACAACCAATTCACCAAACTTAATCAGTTAGGGTTTATCAAATCAATAGGTAGGGTTTACTGGTTCCTCTCTCCAATACTTAGCAATACCAGTTCACTCCACAAACTTACCTGCTGGTTACAGTTTCCTTTCACGAGCTCTTCCTACCGGTTACCAAACATCATTACAACAATATCATTACCGGTTAATTGAGATCAATGACAACATAACATTTCATTAATGCAATCTTCATACAAATGCCAACAATCTCCCCCTTTGGTATTGATTGCAATACAAATATTAATATAATTGATTGGCGTGATTGTGAATAGGAATCCTAGTTTACATTTTACCATGTACTCTCCTTGTCTTCAACTTGTCGCTGCTTCTTCTCCCCATAATCACATATTTCTTCTCCCCCTTTGACAACAATGCCAAATTGAAAGTAAAACATGCAATGCAAAACTTCATTGTTCAACATCAACAACCTGCAACTTGATGCTCCCCTTGTGGAATAACTCCACTTCTATACCAATCCTGCTGTAAAATTCTACAAGTAGCTTCAGGACTGATGTACTCTACATCATGCTCAATTCACCTCATGAAGGGGTATAACCCCTAGCTAACTTCTAAGATAATCAAAAGTACTCTTAGGAAGAGGTTTAGTAAAGATATTTGCAAGCTGCTCCTTGGTAGAAACATGCTCCAAGATCACATCTTTACTCTACACTTTTTCCCTCAAGAAATGATACTTCAATTCAATATGCTTGGTTCATGCATGCAAAATAGGGTTCTTTGAAATATTTATGGCACTGGTATTGTCACATGAGATCTTTATAGGTTCTGAAAACTTCATCACGAGACCTTCTAAAATGTGCCTCATCCAGATAGCCTTGGTACAATTCATATAAGCTGCAACATACTTAGCTTCAGTAGTAGACTGTGATATACAACTCTGGTTCTTGCTAATCCATGAAACAAGTCTTCCTCCAAGATAGAATGCTCCACCAGTTGTGCTTTTCCTATCACCAACATTATCTACCAAGTCTGCATTTGTGTACACCTTCAAGTCAAAGTTTCCTTCATATGGATACCATAATCCATAGTCAATAGTACCTTTCAAATATCTGAAAATCCTCTTGGTTTCTATCAAATGTGTTTCCTTTGGATTATTCTGAAATCTAGCAACTAGACCAACTACATGAGCTATATCCGGTCTATTGTGAACAACATTGTGCAATTTTCCAATCATTGACCTATACTCCTTCTCATAAACAATTATGGCTTCATCTTCCTTAGATAAATTACAACCTGTAACCATGGGTGTCCCAACTGGTTTACAGTCACTCATA